>NW_021131754.1:0-79168 GCF_004193835.3 Ostrinia furnacalis | reverse complement strand
TTTATTCTTATTCTTATTCTTATTCTTAATAGAAACTTATTTTTAAGAAACTCCTTTGGATGAAATACAACAAGTGGTGGACCTCTCTTTTTTAACTGTGAAGAAATAAATTCTATAACATCAATTTTGTTTGTTCTTCAATCTCCATTCGAAAGTTCAATGTTTAGCTCATTAAAAATCTTTAAGAGTATTATCTAGCTCCATTTCTACATTATAAACAAGTCCCTCGTACTAAGCTAAAAGGCTTGTATGTATTACCATACTATTATTATTATGTGGTATTACGAGTGGGCTCACAACAATAGTCGAGCATCACCGGGGTTCAAACTCGCGTTCCTCGAATAACGAGGCGGCCAGTTCGACCCCTTCACTGTTCGGCTATGGCTTATTTTTGGTTAATGACCAAAATAAAAGTAACTTACAGCAGTGGGGTTGTATACGGCGGTCACCATGTCGTTCTTGCCCTGTTCGCGGTGGGAGCAGCGGTTGAGGTCGCGGCTGCGGTGCACCAGCTCCGACTTGCCCTCCTTCGAGGAGGAGGCGTCGGTGGGGCACACGCCGAACACGTCAGTCTGGAAAGATTAGTCATTGAGTACCAAGAAGTTGATCGAAAAGAAAAATATCAGTCATTTGATATGTCGACCAAGAAAATAAAGAAGCCAATCTTGTTGATAAAAAAGATCATTCATTAATTATAATCGAGGTTAAACAGTTGAAAGCCAAGCCAACTTGTTAAATATCGTACCTAGCCACGAAATAGTAACCTTTTGCTTTGCTTTAATTGGAGATGGAGAGTTGTTGAATGAATTTAGTTCTTAAAAATCAAGTTCATACGAATTTGAAAGGAATCTCTTTCCATCCCAAGAAATAATATAATCTGAGAATCGGGTTTAGGTGATGAAGTTGCTATCATACTCCTTGTTTCAAGTTTCCTACCAAAACTTGGATCTTAATACACAAACATTATTTTTAGATTACACTCAGCTGATCTAACTTCCATCATCAACCTTATTATGACTTTTGATCATTTTATTAGGCCTAGAGCTTCTCCGCTGTGGGTAACCCTCAGCTTGATCATTACTATAGATCAGGTAAGATGCAGATCAAGACCTTCCCTTCTATGAGTAAAAAAACGAACATTATTGTATTCTCACCTGCACTCCATAATTAGGCTGCGTCTGCATAAGCGAGATGATGGCCCTCTTGATGTTAAGGGAGCGGCGCGTGTCGCCCTCCACGGCGCAGATCTCAGGGTCGGTCCTGCCCTCATACAGAGCGAACTGCACCGGCTGCTCGATGCCCGGGGGACTCGGGTATTTCTAAAACAAGAGAAGGACATTATACCTGGTTAGGAAACTGTGCAAAAGTCTTAGTGTTTAAGAACAGCTGCTAATCTATCCTATAAGATAGGGCGAATAGTAAAGGGGGTATTCTTGAACGAAAGGACAGCTGGTTAGAAAAACTCTAGGAAACTTTACAAAAGTCTTAAGTTAAGAACATCTGCTACTCTATAAATAAATAAATAAAATAATAGGAGAGCGCTTGAGTTGTTCAGATCTGATTTAGAAGATAAGATGAAGACTAAACAAAAAGTAAAGAAATTGTGTTCTATGAATAAGAGTTAGCCTATAACAGATTAGAAATAAAAAAGACACAATTTAAACATTTCATCGAATTAGAATTAAGATGAATATGACGTCACATATCATGATCTTATTATTATAGCAGGTACGGATGCGTGTGATTTGCATTCAGAGACGTCACGAGTTTTTAAATGTTCAGATATTTTCGAAAAAGAAGGATTTTACAATGCCAAGGCTTAAGAAATGTAAGAAGAAGAACATACTAATTCCCTATTCCTAAGGCAAATTGTAATAACAATTACTTAGAGCCCATCTTACCTTGCCATCAGGGCCAGAGATAGCCAAGTTCTGCACGACCAGCTCGTTGACGCAGTTGCCGATGGCGTTGACCACGACCTGGCCGAGGAGCTTCACGGTGGTCTCTTTGCTGTCAGCGCCGCTCAGGAAGATGGAGACGGTGCTTTCAACACCATAAGTGTACTTGTGGCCATTTTGGAAAGTTGTCGTTGAAGCTGCATGTAAAGGTAAATGTTAAAAAATCTAAATCATTGGAAATAAAGATGAATGTGTGGCAGAAGATGGAATCTTCCTCTGAAATATTAATAATGTAAAAGTAGGTAAAGTCAATAAAAAAAGTACTTAAGTTAATAGTAAATTGTCTAATAAAAATAATAATACTCTCATTAAAATGAAATGTCGGCCGTTTGGTGTAGTGGTTCAGAACGGACTACTATGCCGAGAAGTCCCGGGTTCGATTCCCGGCCGGGCAGAAATTGAAATGATGAATTTTAATTTCTGTGACGGGTCTGGGTGTAAATATGTATAATATGTATAATATGTATGTATTTATTTAATAAAAAAAAAGTATATAAGTAGTATATCCGTTAAGCTAGCACCCATAACACAAGCATTGAGTTGCTTACTTTGGGGCTAGCTGGCGCTGTGTGAAATTGTCCAAAGATTTATTTTTATTATTTATTTAAAAAGTAAGAAAATGATAAGTTAACTAGTCTTAAAGATAATGATAACTTATACAAATGACCAGGAAGAAATAAAAATGCACACAACTTACATCCTTTACATCCTAGTGAACATTTATCTGAAACAAACAAACCAATACATTAATTAGTAATCATAATAATTATAAATTAGGGTCACATTAATGTTATCAATAAGAGCAATAACGTGCCTCCAGCAGAGATTGATAAGGGCTCAGTAATTGCCCTTTTAAAAGCTGTTTATGAAGAGAAACGAGTATTCATATCTTGTTATTGTCCTTTCAACGCAGATTTTTCCTTTACTATTGGTAAGAAGGTTAATTAAACAAAAGGTTTTTAAAGAAGAAAAAAGTACTGAATTCATGATTATAGATAATCAACATTACTCTTCTTCGATTGTCGTTCTTACTTAGTTAAACAAAGACTAACAAACACGACGATATAATGGAATTAGAAAAAGCTTTTAAAAAAGTATCAGAAAGTGAGATTTATTTGCCATCGTGGTCTACCTGGAATTCAATCCAAATTCTTCCATCAAGAGTTTATCAAGAGACCACAGTGGTTTATTAATTAGAAATGCGTAAACAGAGGTCAAGGAAGTAGTTATCAGCAACAATGTGTTAGATCCGCGTGGACAGCCGGGTTCACGCGATATCTTCGTGAATCAGCAAACAGCATGCCTAGCGAAAGATAACGACTGCAATTTGAACTTTGCTGTTTGCTGAAGAAACTACGACTTTATTGAAGGTAATGAACTCATAATCCAGATGGTCAGAGACGATAAATTGGAGATAAATAAAAAACAGACCTTCGTTTGACAAGATATTATACAAGTAAATGTTTCTACCATAATTATTCTTTCCCTATCGTCTCCATTTTTCTTAAGGCAGGGCATATACGACTTTATTGAAGGTAATGAACTCATAATCCAGATGGTCAGAGACGATAAATTGGAGATAAATAAAAAACAGACCTTCGTTTGACAAGATATTATACAAGTAAATATTTCTACCATAATTATTCTTTCCCTATCGTCTCCATTTTTCTTAAGGCAGGGCATATGGTGCCGGATTATCATCCTTTTATTCCTCCATATTAATTTACAAATCAAAAAGACAGATTTTCGTGCTTACACTGTGTAGATTTGTTTTCGACACGACAAGAAGAAGAAGAAGAAGAGATTAATTTCATAATCAAAATGACAGATTAGAGACAACACTTTATCAAAAACTAAACTTTGAAGTCCCAAACAATACTAGAGCTCAAAGCAGGTCGCCAAACTCAAAACAAAGGGACCAAGATCCCCCTTTCGTCAAATTGAGTAATTGGAGGGGTCCCGGTGATCAATCATGGCCAGTTGAGAAAGAAATTGCGATTATCCAATTGGATCTTTGAGTTATCGATTGTAGCTTTCATTTGGACTGATCATGTGCTTTGACTTTGACCTACACAGTACATACTGCTAAGATATTATTTCAGGTAATGGGTGGAAACGTGAGTTTGAAGAAAACAAAAAAGAATAACCGTACAAGTTTAGGGTAAGGGTTAAAACTGCGAAGGTGAAGGAACATCTAAAAATAGATACATTCAATTCTATACAAACAAATTTACAATGTCGACCTGACTACGTGGCCTGGTCCTCTTGACGTGGCTGTTCTAAAGTAGATTATATGGCTTCAAACACTTTTGAAATAAAATTTTATTGTTACGAGTTGAAAATTTTACGACAGTGTTGATGTTGAAATTAATGTATCCCGTTTTGATTTTTGTTCAAAATAATTTTACCTATTTAGAAAACTTTTCACATTCATTCTTTCTAATTTCATGAAAAATTACATAAATCAATCAATAATATTTTAATGACTGGTCGACCAAAGAACCAAAGTGCAGTTTTCTCGAACATTCTGTCAGCAAACAGCACCGATGAACCAATTATCCACATCCTCCTGTGTACGGATGTATGAGTTAGTGGATCGGCCACGAATTGTTTCGTTCGTACTCCGGTAAGATGCTTGTCGAGTCAAAATTAGATAATATTAATGATTTTCCATTTGCATTTGACACAGGAACGATCAATATTAAAACAATCAATGCACTAAACAATTTAAATACTTATCTAAGTATACGAGTTGAATCAAGACCCTATTGCAAAATTCGTAAAAGCAAAATCTATAGGTCAAATTATCTGCCAGAGATGTTTTTCGTATTTTTGGGACTTACAAGGAACTACTTTATTACCACTATCTGTGACTATCTTATTTTATACAAAGTAAAGATATTCTATAAATAGCAATTTTAACAGTTTCAATTTATCATATTAAATTATTTTTTATACTTGAAATATAAACCTACTCCTTTATCAATTAAGTACCTACATTTCGCTCCAAAAGTTGTAGTGCTTATCAATTTGAAAATACAAGCTGTATTTATCTTGGGTACGTGTTGAACAAAGAACTATAATTTACTTGCAAATACGGTGGTCGCGATATGAGGTTCATAGGTCAGGAGCACTATCGAGTGTTTGTCAATGCTCCTTGTTATCTATGGATTCTATTGTAGTGGTCACTGCCAAGGCGATAGATATCGCCGAATTGGCATTGTTCTGTTGCTAAGGATAATGTGGTTTCGATACTAATGTAAATTAAGTTTGCGAGAAAAAGCGAAAATGACTAGGGTAGTTTTATTGTATTTTTATTCGTACAGAAAACCACAGCTCTTTATAATGACAGTAGTACCGAAAATCTTTTGTGAGCTTTTGATCTTGTTTTGAGAAGTTTTCAGGGTAGTGTTTTATCGCTTATCTTTCTCAAATCTAAACAAATCAAATATAGATTGACTACGCATAGTTCTTTAATTGACAATTTTTAGTTAGTCATTTTTCAAGTAAGTTCAAAACAAAAATAAGTCTAGGCATACTTTTCATACTGTGAAGTTTTTACCCTATTGCCCCAAGTAATTTGGTTATCAAAGAAAATTGGGAGTTGGAAAAGAAGATGGAAGAAATTGGGAATTTCAGTGATGAAATGAAAAAATATAAGGGTAGATCGGTTAGTGACAGTTACAATGATGTAACGAAACTTTTCCCAAGTAATGAGTAAAGAAATACGGTCCTGATGATAATGTAATCTAGGGGTAAAGAGTACGGTTATCAGAAGTGCTGGGTAAACAAGCGGAGGTCGATTGTGCGCGAAGGTGATACTGGGTCGGTCTCAAGAGTTTAGGTATGAGAAAGCTGAAATAATCCAAGTTTAAAAGAAAAATACGTCGGCAGATTCCCAACATAAGTCAGATAATGATCTTACTTTTATTATAATGAGGAAAAGTTTGTTGGTTTGTATTGAATAGGCTCCGAAACCATTGGAGCGATTTCAAAAATCTTTCACCAAAAAAATCTACCTTATTTCGGATGAACATAGATTGTACGAAATTCGTCGGGTCAGCTAGTATTTAATAGGACTATTAAAGTTAAATAAGGTCTAGATAAGAACATAATTTGAACTTTAAGTAGGTACCTACCTAGATATGTAGTTCTGTGTTATGGTTTACACAAAATATTTATTCGCGAGTCCAAAACAAACTAATTATGTAGTCATGCTTATAGCTTTCCAACTATCACTTAGGCTCGTATGAGGGTAGTTTTATATCTTTTTTTCAGCCGTGGTATTTTCTGTTGCTATGCTCGTATGTTGCTATTAGAGGATTATAAGATTATAAGTTTCGATTTATTATACAAGTAGATGTAGGTACCCGCCCACATTCACCCTAAACATTTGCTCTAAACAGGATTCGAACCTGCTACCATTGTCAGCTTTGTATTCCCGTACACAAACCACTAGGTCATGCAAACTTTTAGCAATAATGTGCTACGATTTAAATGACGGATTGTGAATGTTTAGGATATTTTATATGGTATTTTTATGGAAGTCAGACCATTTCAGAGTAGGTAAACAAAAAGTTAGTTAAACACACATAAAATATCATCATTGCCATCATTGCCTACCCTCCAATACAGGTCTGTAAATATAAGAATATTGATAACAAAGAGTGCATTAGGATATCATCAGAGTACCTTTATATTACGTATGAATTTAAATTAAAAAATAGCATAAAATTAGAGCGTAGCAATACTTTTAAAAAACTTTCTTTGTATCAAAATAATTTAAGTAGGTTACTTGTTAAATTACGTAATCAATAAAAAAAGCGTTTAATTTTCTTTAAATTAAGTTATGCCATTTTCCGCAAAAATAGGGTAGAAGAAAAACAAAAAAACTCACCATCAGTGTATGCCGGTTTCCATAGAACGGAAACTAAAAGGATAACACTAAACGCTACTATACTCCGCCCCATCTTGATGGGGTAAGCACTAAAATATTAAATATCAGTCTGTGTACTTATTCTAGCAATACTTGGTGTGCTCTCTACCCCGCCTAGAAGGTAAATGCGCCCGGCTCTCACGCGCACCTCCTTTTATAGAAGCGGCCGGTACCACGAGATTGTGGACTTGACCCCTCGCTCGTCAATCACCGCGAATTTACGAAGCGATAACGACGGTACTCAATGGATTCAAGATGGGAATCGTTTCGAAGTACACGAGCTAATTTTTAATTAGATGCTTAGGGAATGGCAAAACAATTTAAGGTTTGTTTAAGGATTAAAAATCTTAATGGTTTTGTTTATTGATTCAAGAAATAATATTTGATTAACATTGTGATAGTCAACTTTTAAGTTAAAGTTATTCAAAACTAATTGACTTGAAACTTTTAGGTTTTTGTTTTGGTTTCTAGCCTCTTTTGTGTGAAAAACCCCTGATCGTACGTTTTGTAGGGACTAGGGCTCGCAATCAAGGTCTACCCACATTCATGTCCCATGCTTTTTTTTTATAGAATATGAATTAATAAATCATAGATAAACATTAAGCTTAGCGAGATCGAGCTGTCAATTAAATTCTACTATCACAAATCAAGTAGGTATTTTGGCGAAGAGAATTAGCTGTTTTTGCAGTTGATATATTTTACATGTCTGAAAGTCGGCTAATTACATATTTTATTTTATACTCCTCATCCCTGCAAATTGAACTTGCAAAATCTCATAAGTGCCAAATTGGTCAAAATTTAATAAAATATTTTTTATTTTGATTTCAGTGCGTTCGTTTCAGCCAAATGACGTCCACTGCTGGACAAAGGCCTCCACCAAAGGAAAAGCCCAGTTAACTTAGATAAGTTAATCTGAGGTTAAAAATAACATGTGTTTGGACAAAAGGTCACGTACACTTACGCCCGTATTCACAAACGATACGTGCTTAAGTGAAGCAGCAAATCGAACGCACAGCGTTCAATAGAGCTTGATTGGTTCGTGTGTGACCCTGTGCGTCCACGCGCGCTGTGAGACCTCATAGTAATGTTTGTGAATACGGGCGTTAGCAAGTAGAGCAACAATTCTTTATCATTTACGTTGGGATAACCCCTGTCTTGCTATAGTTTAATGTTTTGTAATAGATTGTGAATACAAAAGCTTTTGAAGGTCGAAAAAACATACGAATTTGAAAAGTTAATAGCTCACAAGATAGGTCCTCATAAAGATGTTTACTGTCCGTGGTGTATAATGTATATCTTTTCTTAAATGTTACCTAACCTTCAGGCAGGGGCAGGCCTCCTACTAGGTGGACCGACGATCTGGTAAAGGTCGCGGGAAGAGCCTGGATGAGGGCAGCGCAGGACCGTGCATTGTGGAAAACCTTGGGCCTTTGTCCAGCAGTGGACGTCATTTGGCTGAAACGAATGAACTTAATCTTTGTTTTGTCACCTGTCATCCGCTTTGAAAGCAATGGAGGGAAATTGAACCTAAACTTCGAACTCTATGTTCTTCTAATTAATTTCGTTGCGGGTCCAATGACAGTTTAAATTCCCCCGGGACAAACTTGACTTTCATTGGTTGGGTTTTTATTGGCGGTCAAGCTGTAGATCCTGGCTACACAGAGTTGCAGCGGTGTGAACGAGAGGTGGGAATAGAGCCGTATCTACCTGTAAATCGTGCAGGACAGGAAATGCCTAGTGTGGAGTTAATCTTTTTCTGTTTTGTACCATTTTCATCTACCCCTGTAGACAAGAAACAAAAATAAACTTGCCGTTCCAAATTTNGCAATTCACGAAAAAGAGCGATTTGCATAACTTTAATACAAGAAACAAAAATAAACTTGCCGTTCCAAATTTCAGATTGCATAAGATTGGTAATTCATTTATGGAAAAATGTATTAAATTCTTTAATAAATTACCACAAACTGTTGTAGAACTACCCATTCATAAATTCAAAGCACATATTAAAAGTACCTTAATGAAAAAGGGCTACTATAAAGTCGATGATTATTTAAAAGATAAAAATGTTTGGGATGCGTTACTGCCTAGCTCGCATAAATATTTATAACTTTGTACATTTTAAAGCATGTAAACCTTTGAAAAAGAGGCTGACAATAGTGACTGAGTTTCTTGCGCTGCTTCTTCTCAGCACTGGCCCATTTATTGTCCTGAAGCAGTGGTAGGGTTAATACTGGGACGTGTAAAAGTGCTTTTTTTAAGCCTATTTACAGAAATAAATTAGTTTTATGAGAGTTTTTAAGACAAAGTAACATTTTGTGACAGATTCTTTCGAAATGCTTCACGGAGCGAAGTAAATACTTCCAAAAAGAAGCTGAGGTGAAGGAGTTTCCAATTTATAACTATCTTACTATCACGTACTCGTATGATAGGTAATTAGTGACTCCTATGATTAATAGTAAATATTTACTTACATTAGAACAATTAATTCTGGATAGAGTTAATAGCTACATTCCATTTCGAGTTTTGATCGTACGTAGGGTACATTATATAAATGTTCTAGAGATGCTTGGATTGTTTGGTGTAGACCAAGCCGTAGGCGTAAAGTGTACATAAAATATGCTTCTATGTTATTATGTAGGTACCTAGTTAAAGTTTTATTACGATTAAAGGGTATCAAATGCGGAAACTCTACGTAACATGTGTTCACTTCAGAGAACATTCAGCTTGCACTGGTGTTTTTATTGTCAATCAAGCTGTAAATACAGCGGCTTTAACGATTTTATTTTTATTTATTTTTTTATTTTTTTTTTATTTTTCTTTATTCAGAAAACCACAGCTCTTTATAATAATAATAGATAGATAGCAAGAGATGAGAATACTCGTAGTGCCATGTCCCACTGTCACATCTGTACCACTGTGTACCACTTTCACATCTAGTCCAACAATGAACCTTCCCTGCTGGTTGTTAGGCGCTACTATCTATGCTGGATTATTAGTTCTGATTTTTGCCACGTTGGACCACCTCAAAATTATGACATTTACAGGAAGGCGCTGCTATCAATAGGTACTAGGTTGTTAGTTTTTGTTACGTTTCAGGATCGTGGACTTTTAAATAGGTACTCTTCGTTAACTATGTATCTTTTTGTAGGTATTTCGTAGGTACTAACAATCTGTGAATTATTTTTAACTGTCCTCCCAAGTCAGAGCATGTACTACATTTGTTATTAAAGCGTTAATGAGTCGTAAAGCATTGTTGTTATTTAATTGATAAATATTGTTTACGTTGCCGATGACCGTGTGGTCGATGAACTTTCCTAACATAATGTACAATATATTTATGTAACTGAATTTAGTAGTATCACAGAATAAATAAGTACTGAGTAGGCACTAATATGCTATTGTGACAAGTCGTTTAAAAAAGTGAAGTAAAACGACCCAATAGTTGCCGGAAAAATATTGCAAGAATATTAGAGAGTTGAATAGCTTCTAATTTGGAATCATTTATAAATGAATGAAAATCATTAAAAGCCTACATTATATGACCGAATTCTAAAGAATATTGCTTTATAAGAAAACCCCCTCCGTTTTTTCGTTGGCTATATTAGAGGTACTCGTAGCCCAAAACTAGATGAAAGTTCAAGCATTGAATTGAATTGAATTTTTAATGTTTGAACCAATCATTATTTTGCTTGATTTAGTAGAAACTCAAAGTGTAATTTTATAATATTTTTTTCCCATAAAAGGAATTAAATTACCATTTTATCAAATAATCCTTATTTAACCACGTCTTCCCTTCGTGACTGGTTATTTACTGCCAGATGAACATTACTAATTTGTTTGTTTTGCTAAAGATAAACCAAGATCGATTTGCTAAATGACAGATGCTAATTAGTGATCGTACTTACCCACATTATTTGCAGTATTTAGTTATTTGTTTATTTATTTTTTTATCTATTTGTTTAAAAAAGCTAATAAAGATTAGGAACGAATGAGTTTCTTTCGTCACATTACATTTTTTTTTTAAGTTAGCCGAAATGTAGTCCCAAAGTGGTGGTAGAGCCCGAAACCAAGGCGCTCGATGCAGGCCACTACCACCGATCAATGGATCAGCAGTGAACATCCTGTGGCTGAAATGATGATGATGTGCCCTGAAAAAGTTATTTTTACATAAATAACTATAAATGTCTTGAATTTGTAGAGCCAGTAACATGGGGAGAATTGGCGGTCCTTGTTTTGTTGAAGATAATCAGTAATCTGAATCTTTTTAGTGCCTACCTAAAAAGATAACTGTTTATCTTAAACGAGAGTAGTACGAGAACTTAGACTGTAATAATAATAATGTTATAAAAACCACGAATGAATAAATAATAAAAACAAATCGTGCGTATTTCTTTGTTCGTTTAATCGCACTTATTTATACTCTTCACTATCTTCATTGCTATTTTTGTATAGAACTTATTTATCGGTTTAAAAGCCCTATTATAGGAAGAACAATTACTGGTTGAGTGCAAAGGTTTTTATTATTTTCAGTTTGTATCTCTATTTCAAAATTGATTTTTCTTATAGGTAACTAGTTTATTTTTTCGTCTTCTATCGTGTGGGGTCGTTACTAATTTTTGAGTAATGAATAAGTGAATGAATGGAATAGAAAAGTTTTTGAATGGAAGTGTAGTGTGGGCAGGAAGGACTCTCACTAGGTGGACCGACGATCTGGTGAAGGTCGTGGGAATTAAGCACCTGGATGCGGGCAGCGTACGACCATTCGTTGAGGAAATCCTTGGCGGAAGCTTTTTTGCAGCAATGGACGGCATTTGGATGAAACGTACAAACGAAAGAACTAATTTGAATAAGAAACTTTTTAATTTCAGTCCCCAGGGAATCGAACCCATGACCTCTGCTAAACTACGGAGGCATTGTCAACTATTAAAAACCATAAATAAATTAATAAGTTTAAATACCTATCTCTAATCAGTGTTTTAAAGAAATTATGATTAAAAACCCGTTTACGCATTTTATTGTTTACCTACTGCGATTCGTTCTTGCCGTCACGTTGTATTTTTCGGACAATGAGGCCTACGATAACGCCCATATTTTCTATTCGTCTTTCATCTCGAGTTGCTATCGTGAGCAAGAGAGACAGATATAGCTAAAAATACTAAAAATCTTGTGACGGACATGCGCTGGAACACGTAGCACTATTTAGTGTTAGACTGAGGGATAAGGGGTAGTGAGCTTTCGCTAAGGGGAGTGAGAGACTGTTAAGTTCTTTGGCTTATTAAATTCAAATTCCAATTTATTGCAAGTCAATGTTAAACAATCTTTTTAGTTAGGACATAAGGCGAACTTAATACCGTAATACGGTATTTATTCTCTGCCTCTGAATTCTGCTCTGGATTGGAACCCCCAAGGAAAATGTAAACGTGGTCGCCCCAAGCAAACTTGGCAACGCACTGTAGCATACGAGGCGAAGAAGATCGGCAAGTTTGGGAGCGAGATCAAACGCGAAGCTCAAGACCGAACGCGATGGAGGCCTGTTGTGAACCCCCTCTGCCCCATCTAGGGGACATAGGACCTTAAGTCAAGTCTGAATTCTTGAGTCAGCAGTCCTATCCTTAGACCTTAGGTATCCATCTTTTCATGCTACATACCTATTCATTCACAATCGATATTTCAGCATTCTCAAGGCATTGTATTATCTGGACACAGATAACCCTGATCTAGTCACTTTGAACGATGTTATAATAATTAACTGCAATTATAATGTTGCACTTTATCATTTTACGAGCGGATGTTTTGAACCTTGATTGTGGGCGCACGTGCAAGCTTTTGATGAATAATAGATACCTAATAGAAATAGATAGCATTTTCAGGGAAATTTCAAAATATTATCACATGAATTCAGCGTGGCTTTTAAGCGACAGGCGACAGCGCATATTGCGACAAAACGCTGCAATAGACGCGGCCACAAAACGCGTGCGCGCCTCGCCCAATGTGCGCTGTCGCTATTATAGTAGGTTTCACATCATCATCATCACCTCAGCCACAGGACGTCCACTGCTGAACATAGGCCTCCCCAATAATCTCTACATCGCCCGGTTGGCAGCGGTCTTCGTCCAGCGCCTTCCTACTACCTTTACGAGTTCGCCGGTCCACCTTGTGGGTGGAACGTCTTACATGTTAAGGTTAAAAGTCAAGTAACTTTAATCAAAAAGTTTCTCCCTTAAATGTTTTTGTAGAGTTTTATATTAGTCATCACCATTTTAACCAATTTCAGTTGAACAAAATGGTAGAATGGAAGAAGACTGGCCACTTAGAGTACAGAACTGTTGTCACCTTCTCACCTCTTGTTTGTACCGTTGCAACTCCTGTGTGGCCAGGATCTACAGCTTGATTGATAGCTAATAAAAACCGTACCCACTAGTTCATTAAGGACGCTAAGTTTGTCCCAGAGAAAGGACTAAACTGTCATTGGACCCGCTGCGAAATTAATCAGAAGGTTTAGATCAGAAGGTCATACAATGTGTCAATGTGTGTTCAAGCCTGCAGTCAAATATCCCTTTTGCTCTCCTCAGGAGTCGAACTCAGAATCACATGGACAGGGTCGAGCAGGGCACAGAGCAACGCCCTCATCATCATCATCTATCACCTTATCACCTATCTAACGGATAGGTAACCTTCTGATTACTAACCTTCTGATTACCAACCGGACTTGCTCCACTTGGTGGGTTTCTTTATCTGGAATTAGCAATTAATTGCTCTTGCTACATTGTAACAAAATCATTGAAGCTTGTATTTTATTGATTTGTTATATTATTGATTGGGTCAACATGGTTACAATCATACTAATTTTATGGTTCTTGATGACCACATAAAGCACCCAATTATAATTCTACTGATTTTAATTCTGGGACGTGTAAAAGTGCTTTTTAAAAGCCTACTTGCATAAAAAATGAGTTTTTAAGAGTATACAATCCATTGTAACATGGTGTGATTTTTTCAGAAGTTCTTCATTATTATCTTTATCATGGCATAGGTTACGTAATTTACCAACAACATGCCATCTCGGATTGAAGGCAGCCGCACAAGATAAAATATTTTCTAAACAAAGCACCTATTAAATAATATTTTCTCTTATGAAAAGAAAGATAGGAAATGTGTCTGCATTAACATAATAAGTATAATCGTGAGAAAGTACTGAATAAACAACAATCTTAGGATTGACGGTCCAAGGAATTGCAATAATAACAGTAGTGAAGAATAAATATAGCTCTACTCTTCAGTAATCAAGATTACATAACTCCAATGTCTCCTTTAATGAATTAGCAAGCTGAAGTGGCAGTGGGCAGGGCACATAGTACGCAGAACTGACGGTCAATGGGGCAGCAAGGTTCTGGAACGGAGGCCACGTACCGGAAAACGCAGCGTGGGACGTCCACCCACAAGGTGGACCGACGTCCTAATAAAGGTAGCAGGAAGGCGCTGGATGCAGGCCGCTACCAACCGTGCGATGTGGAAGTCATTGGGGGAGGCATATAGTTCAGCAGTGGACGTCCTGTGGCTGAAATGATGATGATGATGATGAATGTCTCCTTTTGCAGCCTGACTCCCAATAAAAACACCCTACCAAAGATAGATAGTCCCTTAGAACAGTGGTTCCTAAAGTTGTCTGGGCTACGACTCATCTAATACAAGTTCCCAAACTCGGGACCCACCTATAGGAAATTTCGCCCCTGCCCAGCGGTTGGATCGGTAGGGTGGTGTGTCGTTCTACAGGCAGGGCCCACTTAATGTTCGCTCGCGACCCAGTGGTGGGTTAGTTTGGGAAACCCTGCCTTAGAAATGTAACTATTATAGTCTCTAGACAGGTACTGTATTAATTAAAATAGAATAGGGGTCCAAAGATGTTCCTTTCTCCGCAGAAGACAATAGTAACAGAGAAAGGAAAAATAAACACTATGTTTAAGGATGGGGGTAATGGGGCAATAGGCTACTACTTATTTGCCAGTAGGTATTTTTTTTACGTGATTCGTGAAGTGTCTTTATAAAATAGCCATTTTGGGTTTTTTCGAACTACAAACCTTGCAGTGATTAAGTATTGCTTTGCTCAAGTTTTTTCGGGTTCTACATTATAATAGAAATAAAATAGGTATGTAAAGGTCCCCTAAATTTTAAGTTACCTACTTAAAATTTAGGGGACCTTTACATACCTATTTTATTTAAACGTAAAGTAAAGGTAAAGTAATAATTACTCTATGAGTAAACTAATAGGCAAAACAGAAAATATTTACAGAGTTCATTAACAATTTTAACTTCATCATCATCATCAACAGCCCTTTACAGTCCACTGCTGGACTATGAGCCTCCTCCACTATAGTGGAGGGTTTTGCCATAATCCCCACGCTTGGCAGGCGGGTTGGAGATCGCAGTTTCAAAGATTTATGTTTTCCAGAGAGCGCTGCTGCCCATTCTCTATTTGATGTGTAGTCCCCAAAGTCGCCTCTTACGACACCCACAATTTCAACTTACTTATCAAATATTTCGGAGTGTAGGCATACATTTTATCAATGAAATAATAATTGCGCAATGTCATTTCGTTAATTCGTTAAACGGTTTCTTAAAGAGATTTTAATATTATACACTGAACCTCAAATAAATAGGGTCGGTTAGAAAACCTTCAATGTCTTTTTATCAGCTTTTTATAACAAAATGCGTAGATTTTCCAGTATATTTTGTTTCGTAGAGCTAGGTCGGGTACTCTACTTCTGGGGTGCGATGGTGAGCGACCTCCTCGTGGTGCACCCTGGGCAACGTCCGCGTGGTCTGTTCACGCGGGCGGCTAACTTCTCACCTGCGCGGCAAGTCTCGTCAACTCGGCGGGCCTGTCGGGCAACCCGTAACCCACAATTGAGTGGGCCGGGGCCGTCGAGGCATTTGCCCGGGCCACGATGCAGGGGACATCTTTAAAAACCTCCACAGGTGGGGGNAAAAAAAGGGTACTCTACTTCTCTTTTGCGTGCCAGTTGATCAATATCGAGATCGCTTCGACACGTTTTTTACTGCCTAGCTCGCATCGAAACAAAAGTAGAGAGACGATTAAAAATAGTGACCCAAGTAACGACAGATTCCTTGATGCTTTCTACACTATTATAAAGAGGGACGATTTTGATTGTTTGTATTGAATGGCTCCGAAACTATTGGACAGATTGAAATAAAACTTTTAGCATTAGAATCCTACATTTTTTCTGATACACATAGACGAAGATACAATAATATTTTCAAAGAGGATTTTTTATTGACAAAGTTTCAGCTAGTTGTAGCCGTGGTTGTAGGTACAAATACATAGTAATGTTAGTTAACATTGTATAGAAATAAAGCATCACAGTATTTTTTATAAAAGACACTTCATTCAAGAACCAAGTGTAATATGAATATATCTCCGAAGAATCAAGTCTTTGTCCACAAAGTCATCGGTGTAGCGTGACGACACCTATCTACAGCTAGTGTATCATAATTATAATTATTGATACAAGTAAACAAAGAGCGTTGTCCGGGTTATCTGTAAGGTCGGAAATATTCCTGCGTGAACTTAATATTGTAATGCACTGAGTCAAGCACATAACGTACAGCTTTTAAAATGCTAAAATTTATTTTCTGGCTTCTGACAGCTGGTAGAGCATGTGGATATTTTAGTTTATCACAAAAATACAATCGTGAAAATCTGTTTTAGAACATTACATACCTATTTCTAACCATATACATAATACGAGTAGCTTAATGGTGGAAAAGTTTACAAAATTCACTTAGCAAGTTTCTGGCGTTTCCTTCTGTATAGGTATTTTTCTGTGTTTATTGGAATTTAAAAGGGATGCTGTCTCAAACCTGTTGTATCTGATCAGTCATTCTATAAACCTGTTTTGAACTGATATACAGGGTGGAATTTTGTAATGCCACCTGGAGGGAAAGTACTCTTAATACTGCAGATAGAAAATTTTACTGAAAGAAAACATTCCTTTATTTTTGAAAAGAAAGAAAACTGCATTCATATATTTTCGAAAAAATTTCGAAAATTCATTTCTACTACAATATTAAGAGTAGTTTCCCTCCAGGTGGCATTAGAAAATTCCACCCTGTATGTGACTCAGCTTCAAACTGCTATTTTCTTTTCTTTGTTTTAATTTTGTGGCGAGTTCAATTACAACTAAATATTCTGAAACTTTATTAGTGGACTATAAAAGCCAGTGAACTTCAGACCTTCGTTATTTTATGAAAGCTGAAAGTTTGAATGCTAGGCTTACGTTGATTTATAAAGCTGAAGCATTTCTGTTTTCAGATTTTAAATTTTCACTTGTTCTGTAAAACGAAGTTCAAAACTCTATTATTTTAAACGAAGTGTGATACTAAAGGTCTAAGAACCGCTTTCAGCAAGTTGTTTGCTTGTCTAGTAGTGAGCAGTCTTTCATTTGAAGCCAAATGGTTCAAACTTAACTGTGTTTTCGATAAAACTGCCAACGTTCGACATTGACCTCCAAATCACGTTTTTAACTAAAATAGAGATATCATTCACATCTTTGGAGAGTTCATTACTCCACTACTAATGTAGGTATTAGACGTCAACACTTGATAATAGTCACGAGGGTCTAAAAATTTTGCGTTGCAATTCAGTTTTGTATCTAATCTAATACTATTTCTATTTGTTCATTGGTTTGTTTCAGCTAAATGACGTCCACTGCTGGGCACACACCTTAATTTCGAACTCCTCCTATGTTCTTCTGATTAATTTCGTTGCGGGTCCAATGACAGTTAAACTTTCCCCCGGGACAAACTTGACCTTCATTGGTTGGGTTTTTGTGGCGGTCAAGCTGTAGATCCTGGCTACACAGGAGTTGCAGTGGTGGGAACGAGAGGTGGGAATAGTCCCGTTTATACCAGCCAAATGACGTCCACTGCTGGGCAAAGGCCTCCCCCAAGGTTTTCCACAACGATCGGTCCTGCGCTTCATCTAGGTGCTTCCCGTGACCTTCACCAGATTTTTTATCAGATTTAAACAGATGGTTAATGCGCCGCGATGTTTGAAAAAATAAAAAACGTGTGTAGGTACCCAGTTGAGTAATAAATGATACTACTGTATAATTTCTACTAAAAAAATATAAGGTTTTGCTACAAAAAATCTTAATTTTCTTAAAAAACTCGAGCATGCCAATAAATTGGTAGAATGCCAATGATTGGGTGGTTTACCCTACTTGTATTTCACGAAATAGGTGAACTACGGGTACATTATTTTGAATTATTTTGAATAGCAGAACACCTAGGTGAACCAGGGGCACAAGAAGTTAACCATGGAACACCTAGGTGTACCACTTTGGTGTTCCACGGGTCAGAAAGGTTATTAAAAGAGTGAAAAAGAAGAGGACTTTGTCCAGCAGCGACATTTGGCTGAAACGAACGAACGAATCTATTTCAGACAGACATTGTGAAACACGAGCGAAGCCGGGCTGACCTCTAGTCTCTAACATTTTATAACAATAACTTGATAACTTAATAATAAATTATTGTGATGAAATAAATGACGATTACTTAGTTGCAGATATTAGGTAGGTACTAATTTTATTACAAGCAATTTAAATTAACAAAACAATATATAGTTTTAAAAATATGGTCAATTAATGAGAGTTATTAATTAATAGGGACACATCCACATTTAAGTAATTCAAAAGTTATAGAATTTTTTCACACAATCATCTGGTTGAATTTTCTTGAATGAATATTGTAATAAACTATTCAATTACAACTGACATATTTCAATGATAGCACTGTTTAGTTTAGTGATAAAAGTATCTTTTGGCAAATATTGGTATCTCTATCTACCGCAAAAGGAAATTAAACAGTGGACCAGTAATTGTAATTGAATCTATACATACTTAAGAGGATAGTAACAAATAAATAAATAATAATTTGTAGGTAAATATGTTGTCAAAATTATCCCGTTAAACAACAGAAGACCTTATACAAAAGCTCAAAGTTGCACAGCGTGCTATGGAGAGGGCTATGCTCGGTGTTTCTTTACGAGATCGAATCAGAAATGAGGAGATCCGTAAACGAACTAAACTCGCTGACATAGCCCGACGGATTAGCAAGCTGAAGTGGCAGTGGGCAGGGCACATAGTACGCAGAACTGACGCCCGATGGGGCAGCAAGGTTCTGGAGTGGAGGCCGCGCACCGGAAAACGCAGCGTAGGACGTCCACCCACAAGGTAGACCGACGACATCAAAAAGGTAGCAGGAAGGCGCTGGACGCAGGCCGCTACCAACCGGGCAGCATGGAAAGCATTGGGGGAGGCCTATGTTCAGTAGTGGACGTCCTATGGCTGAGATGATGATGATGATGATGAAAAATATGACCCCGTTTGAAGTTACAATTCCATTAATGAATAATAATATCAAAAATAGGAATAATAATGTCCAAAACAAGTAAATAAGTTCATGTACAAGGATGTTCGACCGCGCTATCTTCTAATTATTATAATTAGTTGAAGTTTAGCCCCATTAGATAAGTAGGTGGTGCAGAATTACCGCGTGGTATCTGGGATTCGATGCTATTGACGTACACATGTAATCTAGTTTTTAACCGACTGCGCCAGAAGGAGTGTTATGTTTTGGATTACAGGTGTTCCTTGGAGGATATCATCCAGTGGAGTGTTATTGGCTGAAATGATGATAGTTTTTATCCCAAACCAAGCACTAGTACACCATATTACGGTAGATATTGGTACTAGAATATGCATATAAAGCTACATTTTAACATAGGCTGGCCAGTCTAGTTAAAAAGTTATTATAAAATTGTATTTACTACTTTAAATACTCGTAATAATATGAATTACATCACAGTATATCATAAAGCATTTACAAATCAAGTATGCAAATGACGCTACTCAGTCTACATCTATGCAAACCAGGTGTTCCGCCATCTTTGTTTCGAAAAATCTAGTCCTTTACTAATATGGCATTATATGCAGACACATAGTTATTTGGATGATCACTAACGAAGTACAAGTTGATTCATATAAATTACATACAGCAACATTTAAATCCACATAAACAAAGTGTATTTTGTTAAAATTAGTCAGAGCTAACCGAAACTTGTCATTTTGTTAGTGATTAAAAATGTGAGAAAATATGCAGATATTAATATTATACTTCGAACTTCTGATTATATTCTTCTGATTGAATTCGTTGCGTGCTCCAAGACAGTGAGTTAGAAAGGTCAGTAGTCAAAGACAAGCCGTGTGGTGACGGCAGATTAGAATAGGTACATTATTTTGTCAACAACACCTACTCTTCCCGCGGGTGTCGTAAGAGGCGACTTAGGGCCTACACATTAAACAGAGAACGGGCAGCAGCGCTCTTTGAAAAACATCAATCTTTTAAACTGCGATCGCGATCTCTAGCCCGCCTGCCAAGCGTGGGGATTATGGCAAAACCCTCCACTATAGTGGAGGAGGCTCATAGTCCAGCAGTGGACTGTAAAGGGCTGTTGATGATGATGATGAGGTTAGTAGTTAGTCAATGGAACGAAGTATTACGAAAAATAAATATTGTACTAACATTTGTATCCCTAGATATTTGAATCTTGGACTACAGCTGCCGTTGTAGATCGGGGTGCACCTACCAGCAAACAGCAAAAAAATTGGTTACTTGCTACGTTTTCGTAATCAAATAGTTTTTTTTTTATAATAATTATGATTTATTTAAATATTTATGTTGTGTATAATATTTATTTCAATTTAATAAATATTTAAAAAAAATATAATCCTATATTGATGTTAAATAAATAAGCTGTCAGTTTCACAGGCAGTACCTACTAACTTAGTTTTCCAGTTTAAATTTTGATTGTGTTATGTTTTTTACTTGAAATAGTAATTTTGCTCATACTTCAAATTTAATAAAATAAAAGATAAATAAATAAATAATAATAAAATACTTTAAATAAGTACTTGAACATAAAAATTAAAAATGCGACTAACAATTAAGTTTTCTTCGTAGTTTCTCCGTCGATTTTCTTCATGATGACCACAGGATTCTGAAACCACAGAAAAACAAACATTTAAATTACTTTGAATTAAACATCTTATTGAATGGATGGAAAATACTAACATACGAGTATTTAAATTGTATTTGTATTCATCACCATGAGACTTTTACACAATTACCTATCGACAAATCTCATTTATTTTTGTTAAAATCAAATCAAAAAATGCACTTAACTACAACGTTTAAAATGTTTAAAACGTTATGAGGTGAAAATTGCAATTTGTTTAAATAAGGAAGGCGTAACTTTGATAATTACCTACCCAACAGAAATAATGCCATGTAGGTCATTAGCGTTATCATAATTTCAGAGCTAAATGTAGATACATGACTGTATCGGGACTCGATCTTCCAAAAGGCAAGATCAATAAAGCATACAGCAACCAACCAAGCACTACTTTACTGCATGCTGTAAAACTAGCAATCCATCTACATGAGAAATGTTGCTCGACACTCGAAGTAGGAGATGTTTCCCATCTCTCGCTTCATTGTAATACGAATTGCAAAGAGAGGATATAAAAGTTTTATTTGATTTGAAATTTAATAAATATTCTGTCGAGTTTCAAAAGCAGATCCTAACAGCTCTATGGAGAAACATTTTGACAGATCATAAAGTTTCAATCGGTGGTGTTTCATTTCTGTTTATCAAAGATCTAAGTTGGTAAGTAAAACATAACAGAGAGGTAGAGAGCTGTTTACTTGTTACTGTTTAGTCTGTATTGGCGCTGAGTAAAATGTCCAAAGATTGTATTTCTTTATTTTCAAATTAATTTATTTTGTAAATAGGTAAATTAATTGTTAAAAAACAAGTTCTAACATCCTAGTATTACGTTAACCCTACCACTGCTTCTTGACATCAAAATTAAATGGTCCAGTGAGTGCTAAGAAGAAGAAGCGCTCTCTCGGAAACTGTCACAATTGTTTTTCTATGTATTTTTATTATTGAAATTCACAATCAAAGTTTCATTGTACCTATCTAGTCTAATGTTACAGGTTGAAATAATTAGAATAATTAATTGGGCTCTTACTGTCTGGGGTTAATCACGCAAGTTCTTTCGTCATACATTTATGATTTAACCAAATCCTATCAAGCTTTTAAAATAAACCTAGGCTGTGGCTCTATTTCGCTAAATTCTTAGCTCCAACAACAAAGCAAGAAACTCTACTACATATATTCAAAATATCATTCCGTCCACTGTGAACGTCGCAACAAAATTTAACTTTGAAATTTTATCGCTGTACATAGAAGGCATAATTTTTGAAATACGACCGGCCGGGTGAGCAATGCGCCGCGTAATTATAAGGCCGTGGCTTGTAAAGGAGCGGGTAGAGCCGCGGCTTGGCTGGCATAAGACGTCCACACAAACTATCGCGTTTGCAAAGTAAATAAATAAACAAGGGATGAGAACTTTTTACAATTCCGACATTGGCTTTATATTGACACTTGAAAACTTAACAGTAATAAATCATTTCTCATTTATTTTCATCTCAATGAGTCACGTCACTTGTTGCTACTAAGTTAAATTACTCATTTTGAAAGATGAGTTAAGATGGTTCGTGAATATTATATTAGGCAACTGCATATTACAAGTTTTGTAACTATGTATTAAATTTTTACCGAATAAAGGCACTGAAGTACACAGTCTAGGTTCAATATGGTATACCAACTTTGGATAAAACGAAAAACTTTCAAGAAAACTTGTTATCAGTCCCAAGAACCTCCCGCGCCCTCGTGTAAGCCCGCTCGTGGTCAAGCCGCGTCCTTATGGCAATTTCGTCACTTTTATAGCCGGGATAAAGGCTGCGTCATGCTATACAGCGATTTTGTACACTTTATTTTGTTAGACGGACGAACAACTGCGTGATCTTTTTTTTGTCTATGCCCAAGTGTTCCATCTTACAGTTTTGTACGAAAAATATTTTTGGTGTGTGATTTATTGATATTGTATTTTATGAGATCATGAGTGTCTGTCCTATCTCAACAAGTTAATGCCCCGATTAATGCTGAGCGGGCCCCTATTTGACAGCAGGGCACAATGTATAACTTCTTTATGTAATTTATGTAAATGTGATGTCGCTCTGTTTCGTCAAATAAAACATTTTTTACTTTTTACTTTTTTTTAAGCTGGTTTTAGAATCACGCTGACCGTCAGCGCTGACAGCCGAAATGTATGTTCCCTTATTACATACATTTTGATTTGTCAGTGCTGACGATCAGCGAGTGGTCAGCGCGATTCTAAAACAAGCCTGTAACAATCCACAGAACCTATTCTTGCTTTGTGGTTGTATGAAAGAAAATTAAATCACCTTTACAGTACCGCTGACGATAGTGACTGCGTTTCTAGCGCTGCTTCTTCTCAGCACTGGCCCATTTATTGTCCTGAAGCAGTGGTAGGGTTAATATTGGGACGTGTAAAAGTGCTTTTTAAAAGCCTATTTGCAAAAATAAATGAGTTCTATGGGTTTTTTATGAGTTTTTCCCGATAATACCGCACAAATTATTTGACCGTGCTACATAATTTTGATTAAATAAGGCTGAGTTGCACCACCTAAATTTGACAGTAACTATAACGATAACCGGTGTATTTTGTATGGAGTATGACAGAATTTTGACGTTTATCAAAGTTAAAGTAAGATGGTGCAACCCAGCCTTTAGGCTGGCAAATGTTTTAGGGCCGATTTTTCAATCGTCGGATAACTTTTAACTGAAGAATAACCTTGTCATTTTGACATATTTCCCATACAAAAACTGTCAATGTGCCAAACTTATTCTTCAGATAAAAGTTATCCAACGGTTGAAAAATCAGCCCTTAATGAAAATTATATTGTTATTTGGTAGTTCTGATATTTCAGCTACAGCTGAAAAAAGTAATTCTGTTTTAAAACCTTTTCTACTGACCTAGTGGCCCTAACAGACTACGATCGCGGTCGCAAGTTTGAATCCCGAAAGATCGTTCTAAAAAGCTTTATTGTAGTGATGCCCTTCACAATCTATTATTTTCTACCTTCCTATACCTACTATGTTTGGAGTTTTGTCTGTGATGTGAGGCTTAGACAATAACCAATTTTAATAGTCCAATCAATTGGACAATCAATTGGACTATTAAAATTGGTAATTGTCTAAGCCTCACATCACAGACAAAAACTCCAAACATAGTAGCAAGCAAGCAATCATAGAGAGAGAGAAAGAGCTCTTCAAATTCTGGCACAAATTAAAATACAAAACTAATAGTATTTTTTCTGTATGTCTGGTCTGGTCACATACAGATTTAAAAACTTAATGGTGCATCCATGGGTTATGAGATGTAACTTAATCTAATGGTCGTGCAAGGTACAATACAGTCCACGGTCTTGGTAGACTGGAAAATTGATAGCAAAACAATTATGAATTTCAACATCGTTCAAAACTAATTGGCATACTTCGTTCGTTCGGTCGTTTTAGCCAAATAACGTCCACTATTTGAAAAACGCCTTCCCCAAGGATTTCCATATAGACAGGTCCTGCGCTGCCCGCATCCAGCCATTATGGCATACTTAGCCCACATTTACTCATTTTTATACGCATTCTTGGCTCGGCATTTCTTTAACTATCTATCAAACTACAAATTAACCCGTCAAGCAGCGAAACCCGGGTGTAAACACTAGTTTAAAATAAATACTAAGGAGACACAGAAGCGCTGGCTCGCTCCCAAATTCGGGTGGCTTAATACCATCTTTATATCCCGAGTTTTGGGAAAGTAAGTCTTGACTGTGCAGTTTTAGAGTCGGGTTTCTGTTGGGAGACTGTACAAACTGTACATCCATAATCAGTGCAACTCTAACGGCCTGCTATGCAATTCGCAGTGCACTTTATTTTGTCCTGCGGGCGATACAATATATAACGGCAGTGGAATAGGCTATTGCGTGAATATATTGTGCCTTTTCAGGGCCCTGGGTCACAGACCTCACGCGGTAAGGATTTCAGGAAAGTAAAGCTGGGTTCACACTACTGACGCGTGTTGTGAAATATCTATACTCTATACTAATAATTATTATAAATGTGAAAGTAACTCTGTCTGTCTGTCTTGCTTTCACGCCCAAACCACTGAACCGATTTTGATGAAATTTGGCATAGAGATAGTTTGAGTCCCGGGAAAGGACATAGGATAGTTTTTATCCCGGTTTTTGAAACAGGGACGCGCGCGATAAAGTTTTTCTGTGACAGACAAAATTCCACGCGGGCGGAAAGCTAGTAAACATAAGTATGCATTGATGAGTCACGTTTTAAGAGCTCCTAATGTATGCACGTTAATAGTTGTGGCAACAATGCTTCATGTAAAGGGTTTCAGGAAAAGTAAAGCTGGGTTCACACTACTGACGCGTGTGGTGCCTTGTGAAAAAGAGGTAAGGATGTATTGAAAAGTCGCGCTGTAAAAGCTCATAATGCATACATTACGGGCTTTTAAAATGCGACTACTAATTAGCATTAATTAACTAGTGATGACAATTACAACTCACCACCTAAAAACTACTGAACCGATTTTGATAAAACTTTAAAATGAAACAATATTCCAAAGCTTATAATTTATTAGAGATACTTTTTGTTTAAATCTATGCTGAAGAAGTCAAGGGTGAAAGCTAGTATTTAGTTACTTATTATTATTATGTGATAATAGGAATAGAGTACTATAATAAATTATAATAATGGTAATAGGAAAGGTTACTTTAATGGATATTTACAAAGGTGAACGTGCTCATTAGTATGGGAAACTAATGAAAGTATCATAGGAACAAAGTTTTTCGCATCTGCGCGATCAGGTAGTCGTTAAGAATTGTTTGCGAACAAATATTTGCCTGTATTTTAGTAATAAAAGTAATGTATTGCAAGTACTTATGGCATTAATCAATTAAATAACAAGTACTTTTGTCTAATTTCGATAAGTGAGCCATGGTTGCGGGATCGAGTCCTGCAAGACGAGCGCGAGGATTTAACTTGAAAATATGTTGTTATAATATAATATAGTAAGTGTGGTAACATTCTTATGCATTTATTGATTGGGGCATACCTAATCCGTTATGTAAGACACCATACAATATCATCTTAATTTCACTTTATTTAAGCACAGCCTCTAAAAAGTTAATTATTCATCTTAAAGTGCTCTTAGAATCAAAATAGATGATCTGTTAATAGCCCAACCTATTAACAACGTGGTTAATAGGTAATAACTACGTAATTATCACCTAATCTTATTAATGTGTACCATTGCTTATCCTCTGTAGTGGTGGGAACGAGAGATGGGAATAGTCCCGTTATTCACAATTACAGTGTTTTAACTTTTCCATATTAATACTTACTTTGTTAAAAACCTCGTCCCGAACTGCATCCCGGACCGGAAGTGGAACTTTCGCAATGGATTCTGGAACGAATAGAAACAAAGCTAATGAGTAACATGAAGTTTAATGATTTGTGGAGAGTTTGACCTATATAGCTAGCCGTCTGCAGCTGGAAAAAATGGGGATTACTGTGCTGCACTTGGCTTTAGACAATTTGGGACTAAAAAGAGACGATATTTGGGTAGTTTTATTTTCTATGTCTAATAATTCCAGTAGGCCTAAGATGCGCGCCGTGATAACTTTTATCGACGTCAATTTGTATGGTCAAAATCGATAAAATGGCGTGATAACCGCCTATCACGGCGCGCATCTTAGGCCTACAGGACACAATTTTATTGAAAAAATACTTCAATTCAGCCCAAAAAATCTATCTAATTTGATACTTATGATTGATTTTAATTTAATTTTGTGGATACTTAAATTTAAACTCTTATTTTTTGTCTGGAGAACAGTAGTGTTTAGAAAATCATCAATAGGATTTAATACACTATGAAACCAGAAATGTAATAGTTATAAAAATAAATCTAATAAATAGTTAAATAAAAAATAAAAATGTGGACATTATTCTATTATTGCGCACTTGTGTTTGTAGACAGTGTAAAACTCTTTTCGATCGTTTCGCTTCGCTTCCTCAATGTAAGCGGCAGATGTAGTCAACTTTGTCGAAAAG
This sequence comes from Ostrinia furnacalis, assembly GCF_004193835.3. Taxonomy (NCBI): domain Eukaryota; kingdom Metazoa; phylum Arthropoda; class Insecta; order Lepidoptera; family Crambidae; genus Ostrinia; species Ostrinia furnacalis. Next base: position 52,146 of record NW_021131754.1, on the reverse strand, counting down.
AAATCGAAAACGATGTAACTATCTCGAAAAATACGTTTAACTTAAACTCTAATTAAAAGTAGGTATATTTACTTAACTTAAATTTAATTAATCCACGTGTCAAGGTTGACATCGTCCCGGGGATTCCCTGTAATCAGACTCGGAAACACATACATAGTTGTAAGGGCAAATGAAGTTTATAATATTTTCCAAATACCCACTAAGTAGTCATAAATTATAAAAAGTATCGATAGATAAATATTGAAAATGATCATTTCGCTGCTTATAAACAATAAGAGAGTTAAGTTCGTTTTCTAATAAGGTACTAATGTCGGTTGTAAAATCAGAAAAATACCTATTCCAATCAGGGCAGGATCTATGGGCTTTTTGGGCTTCAGCCCAGGGCCCCGTGGATTCAAGGGGCCCCTAGCTAAGACCAGTCAAAGTAAAAAATAGACGATAATACGAAAGACTACAGTAGGTGGGTCCCTAAGTAATATTAGCTCAGGGCCCCTAAACTCACGGTCCGGCCCTGATTCCAATATAAATGAACTTTGTAAAGACTTTAGAATCTCTACTATGCATGGCGTAAGTTATTTAAATTAATAAAGGTGAATTATTTACTTTAGACATTAAGATACAAGTCTGTTAATAAAATCATATCAAGCACTAACAGTAACATGGCAACCAAATAAAACAACGAATTATTATCGGTGCACTTTAAACCTTCGGGTTATTAAAAAAAAATAGGTAAGATACCCAAAGAATTACCAGCCAATAATTCAAGGGTATCCAAAAACAAAAGAAGTAACCCAAAATTACATAAAAAACAAACGAAAGTAAAAATCTAACCAAATACCCAAAATTACATTGAACGAAAGTAAAATGCACCGTCGTCAAAATGTGAGAGACATTGACTGAGATAAAGTACGAGAAAGGGAATGGAGAAATTAACTAATTGGTTCTATTGAAGTGATTGGTAAATTGATATCCTGCTGCCAGAGAACAATTTTGTATCAAAAGATTATTTGAATATTTGTAGAACATCTGCCAACCTTATAAAAGGTTAATATAAATTAGAATATAAATAGTAAATATAAAGAGTAAGTAGGTAAATATAAATAATTCCAGCCAATATTGCCCCTTTCAAAAACTAAAGTACGATTACATAGTAACATTTTCTGTATAAATAATAATAAATAATAAATATCCTTGGACATTTTACACTACGCTTCTAGTCCCAGACTAAAGTACGAGTATAAGAAACCGTAACTAAGAGTCGATTCAAGCAGTAGCAAACCAAGCCAAATAATTAATAATTAGGCCAGTAGAATTAAACACAAAAAGTGATTAAATCGGAAATAATTCCTACAAAAGATTTTTTTGCTTTAATGGCTTCATTGGTTGCCCATTAAGACTCTCCTAAGTTTTCGACTTCGACGGAGTTGTGCTTAAGTGGTGGGGGCCCCCGAAAGGGGCGTTTTTTCGGTTTTCCGGTTATACCGCGTAAAGGACTTACCCTATCGAAAAGTGGTCTTCATGACGGTTGAAGGGCACTTAATCCTGCATTGAATAAGACCAAATTCAAATGTTTTGGACAAACCGTTCCCGCGCTAAAGTTCGGAAAAGTAGAAAATATACGTATAATTAATGACCCTCTCCACGTCCAATGGCTTGTTATCCACAGGCTTCCAAGTCTTGAAAAGGGCCACCTCAACCAGTGTAACCCTATCAAGGCTTACGAGCTTGATGCGCCTATCCTTGTGCGTCCCAGCCGTTCCTTAACTGCGGTTGGTGCACCTCTTCCTTGCACTCTCCTGAACGACCCTGTGTTACCTACTGTGGCTGTCCCTCTTCCTTGCAGCCTCCTGCACGACTACGTTGCCTAGCCGTATGCCTGGTCCAAGGTTCGACGCCACAAAATCAACTTCGCACGCGTGAAAATAGTTTAAATACTATTTTCCGTGCTTACAACATTTTTCTTTACTGCTTCGGCTCTATTAGTCGTAGAGTGATTGTATACATCCTATAGCCTTCCTCAATTTATGAGCTATTCAACACAAAAATTATTATTTCAATCAAACTAGTTATTCTTGAGATTAGCGCGTTCAAACAAACAATCAAAAAACTCTTCAGCGTTTTAATATGAACTTGTTGTTGTTGATTTTTGGCGTCAAACCTTAGACCAGGCATACGGCTAGGCAACGTAGTCGTGCAAGAGGATACAAGGAAGAGGGGCAGCCACAGTAGGTAACACAGAGTCGTTCAGGTGAGTGCCAGGAAGAGGTGCAGCAACCGCAGTTAAGAAACGGCTGGGACGAACAAGGATCGGCGAATCCAGCTCGTATGCCTTGATAGGGTTACACTGGTTGAGGCGCTCCTTTTCAAGACTTGGAAGCCTGCGGGTAACGAGCCATTGGACGTGGAGAGGGTCATTAATTATACACATATTTTATACTTTGCCGAACATTTGCACGAGAACGGTTTGTTCAAAACATATGAATTTGGTCTTATTTAATGCAGAATTAAATGCCCTTCAACCATCAGGAAGACCACTTTTCGATAGGGTAAGTCCTTTACGCGGTATAACTGGAAAACCGAAAAAGCGCCCCTTTCGGGGGCCCCCACCACTTAAGCACAACTCCGTAGAAGTCGAAAACTTAGGAGAGTCTTAATGGGCAACCAATGAAGCCATTAAAGCAATAAAATCTTTTGTAGGAATTATTTCCGATTTAAAAGCTAATTCTACTGGACTAAATTAATTCAGTATCATCCTAACTATCCCAACTAATATTATAAATGCGAAAGTAACTCTGTCTGTCTGTCTGTCTGTCTGTCTGTCTGTTACGCTTTCCCGCTTAAACCTCGCAACCGATTTTGATGAAATTTGGCATAGAGATAGTTTGAGTCCCGGGAAAGAACATAGGATAGTTTTTATCCCGGTTTTTGAAACAGGGACGCGCGCGATAAAGTTTTTCTGTGACAGACAAAATTCCACGCGGGCGAAGCCGCGGGCGGAAAGCTAGTGTTTCAATAAATTACTAAAAATATTATCCTAGTCACAACACAGACTAGGTAATCCATGCTTATAAAATAATAAATGATTTGTTTGTTAATCAGCGATTTCATTTATGTTAATTTGGACTAGTCTAGACTGGCTCCAATTGACAAACGTTAGTAAAGTTGTTCATCCCTTTCGCACATGCTCGCATTGCAATAAGAGTGTAAGAGACGGATATAATAGAATGTAAATCGACATAGTTTTCAAGATTAGGGCTATTATACTGATTTTTATGAGATGAATGGTCTTGTCAGATGTTTATGATTTAGGGTATGATGTCACACGCTCATTAGGGTTCAATATTGTCTGAACTACAGTGAAGTTGAGAAAATTGCTTTGTAACTTCGTGAAAAGAAAAAAAATGGCAAGTTTTTCTCTTTCTGCTATGAGATAATTTACATTTAGAGTATGGCACGTTTTAATTTTTGCTGTACTTGGTTTAATAAAATAAGTTTCGATTCGTATTGAAAATTTAGAAGCGCTGATAGGGCAAAAAAGATAAGGAGACATGTAAAGTGCCCCTTAAGAGTTACCTTTTTTTAAACTACATATTGACGTTCATAAGTGCCACTAGTGATCAAAATTGAATAAAATATTTTTGATTTTGATTTTTGATTTATTCCAAAATTTTCCAGCTTTTAAGAGCGTTGGACTTGCTCTATCAGCTTACAAGTGTTATTTACAAATAAATAAACAATTTTAAATTAAAGCTGTAATATAATAACTTAAGAAAGCATACTTAAGACAAAGAAAACATAAAATCTTTCAACAGCTGTTTTAAAACAATATAAATAATCAGAGAAACCTAGCACGAAAAATTACGAATTTACAGAAAAGTGTCGTTTAACGCTATTTTAATGGGGCGTGGAATGTTTTTATAATAAAGCTTATAAATAGCAAAGCTAGTCCGAAAGCTCCCGTACGTGCGTGCTTTAGGGTAGTTTAGTAATGTTCACACCTAATAAAGTTTAAGCACAATTTATGTTCGTGTAGCACGCTCACTCTACTTGTATTTCAAACACAACATGTTACACTTTTTAATTTAGCATTTTGTAGGCAAGTAACGCTATCTGAACAATGTGTTTTCTCAAAAGCGTAGCAGATGTTCCACAAATATTTTTATTACTGGATACTTATCGCGCTTATTCATGGTAAATGTCTTAATCTGTATCTCATTGCACCTTTGTTAATATAATGTTCCGTCTTATAGGTAGCCTGTACCTTATTTGCACTATGGTTTTGTTTTCTGTCTCAAAATACACCTCATTTCAATGATAGCTATGATTTATGTGTCAGCCTGTACCTTCGTTCAAATGTATAGCTATGGTTTCTGTGTTAACCTGTACCTTTCTGAGCCAACCTGTACCCTCGTTCACGTGTACCTATTTGTGTTATAGATATGGTTTCTGTGTTAACCTGTACCTTTCTGAGCCAACCTGTACCCTCGTTCAAGTGTTCCTATTTGTGTTATAGACATGGTTTCTGTGTTAACCTGTACCCTTCTGAGCCAACCTGTACCCTCGTTGAAGTGTACCTGTTTGTGCTATAGCTATGATTTCCCTCATGGCGCGCTCTTCGTGCACGCGCTCCGAGGGCGGTTGATTATCTTGCGCGCGATGCAGGATCTCCTGCACGACGTCTCGCGGGGGCGCGCCCAGCGGCATTGGCCTTGACGTGAGCCCCAGCTGTGGGCAAGTGGGATGGTGTAGTTTAGAACAATATGAAAATAGGAACGTATTATGATGATGATGAGGAAAGTAGGTACTAAGTTTCAGAGTAAAAATTGTGATGTAAGAACGATTTATCAAGTAACTTTAAATTTAAGGTACCAAAAGATGTTTTAGTGAAGCCAAACAACCAACAGTTTTTGGCCTTGAAATGGTAGTTATTGGCTCTAGTGTTAATTTCATTAAGGTAAGGTATCATAGTCGATACGCCATGGACACTATCGATACTTTTAATAGTTCTAGGCTATCTGTGAAGCTATGTGGCATATCTTCTCGGTTGTCATCAGACGATAGAAGACTGCTTACTATGACTAAACGACAATAAGCCAGGCATACTTTACAGTCAGCGTCAAATAGCTCGTGACACCCAAAGTTGCCAAAAAAATTGCAACACATCTTTGTCAACATCAACTTTTTGACCACTTTGGGTGTCAAGAACTATTTGACGCTGACTGCGGAAGCTCCTACGACTTACTTTGGCTAATATGTGTGACTTGATGCGCTCGGGGTCCGCCCGCGGTCAGTCATCTCGGAGCTCTGCTGCGACTTACTTTAGCTAGGTACTGAATACTTATGTGTGACTTGTATTACAGCCGTCGCACGGCGCGGTTCACTGTAGCAGCTGTGATAGTCCGCGACTTATTTTGGCTAATATGCGCGAATTCATCATCATCATCAACATTTCAGCCATAGGAAGTGCCACTGCTGAACATAGGCCTCCCCAATGCTTTCCATGTTGCCCGGTTGGTAGCGGCCTGCGTCCAGCGCCTTCCTGCTACCTGTATGATGTTGTCGGTCCACCTTGTGGGTGCGGGACTTACTTTGGCTAATATGTGTGACTTGATGCGCTCAAGGCGCGCGGGGTAAACCCGGAACGGACATAATACGGAACACATTAGTATTCAAATTATTATGTTCGTATATGACGGGGCTATCCTCTGATGATACTAACTTAATAAAATTAAATTTTATTTTACTTTTGACCGATTTAGTGTGTAGTCTATTTTCGTTAAGAACTAGTTAAGTGTGCTATGTCCTGATGAAGATAATNAGATTAGTAGTTCGCAATTAGAAGTCCCCAATAAAGGTAATCTAAATTTTCATAAATTTACTTCATATATTATAATGCGAAAGTTTGGATGTCTGGATGGATGTTTATTACTCTTTCACGCAAAAATAACTGAACGGATTTTTATAAATTTTCCAGTATTAATCTTTATAACCTAGAATAACATGTAGACTATGATTTATGACGGATCTGTGACAAACTAAATTTCACGCGGGTGGAGCCGCGGGCAAAAGCTAGTGAAATATGGATTGTTAATTGGCTAGTTGCTCCTTCAGTTTATCAGGCTAGATGCGCCTTCAGTTTATCAAGATGCGACTACAAAGTACTCGTACGGTTAGATNCGAAGCGAATGATCACACATCTCCCCGCGTTCGCCACGTTCATACCAGAGCGTCGATGTGACGTCACGGCCGCCAAGTACCTACGCAGTTAGTTCGACCGGGTCTTAAGTCAGAAACTGGCCGAAAAGAAAAAACAAAATTCAAAAAACAAAACGGTTCCTTTTTCAAATTTGTGTACCAAAACTCGAAGTGGCTCGTACGGATCAATTACGGCGCAATATTTGCGCTTCACCAGTCCTCGTCATTATCAGAAGCCGGGCCGGTAGCCCGTAATAATTTCGTTAGACCCGCGCTCGCAGATGTACTTAACTTGCCGTTTGTGCCGACTTTTCGGGCGGTCACCAGATGTGTAATATCATAGGCTGGGGAGGAGAGCCAACCTTTTTGGAACGCTTTGAATATTGGTAGCAGCGTTAGTGATGTAAAACTTCGTTTGACCTCACCGGATACTATAGTAGCAGGGTGAATCTACGTAAGATAAAAAGACGAACATATTGTTTAATCATAGCATCATTAGAGCGTAACTTCCCATTATTTATTATAGCGTAAATTTATTTTTTTGCGAAACTTTTCAATTTTATCATCGCTGAAGGAACAAAATGATAAGAAAATTGAAATGACAGCTATGTTGTATTTTAAGACAACACCAGTTTTTTCCCGTGGAAAATCCCAAAAATTCACCCGAAAGTATTTCCTGAAATGAGACGAGAAGCATCTCATAAAAATATATACTTCAAAGCAAACTTCAAGGGGCTTTAATTTCTGGAATGTTTGAGGTGAAATGACAGCTTTGTTAATTTTTTTTTTTATCCCAATTCGTCGAACTGGTTGTTCTTTTTGTTTCCGAACGTATAATACTAACCGGCCTTATTATTGCAGTGACGATCCCAGCAAGTTTGTTTTCGTAATTGGCCTGTTTCCGATGTTTACATGTTTACATTCTGGAATCGAGTTTGCGACGGATTGACATTTTGAATATTGAATGAAGTCGCGATGTTTTGTTGCATTCGGTTTCGCATCGCAAAGCATGTTCATTTCCGAAAAGAACTCGTAATGATTGACTCCCTTCTTCTTCCAACCATGTAAGCTAAGGTTGAATCTCGCTCTACCGGACTGCTTTTCTACTCTATTTGCAACAAAAAAAATTGGAAGTATAAAAGGCAACCCATACTAAGATAAAAAAATAAGATAATACTTTATTGCTTCGTTCTTACATGTTTTTACTCTAGATTACAATTTTTAATAACAAACTCGGCCTACGTACTTGAAAAGCTGTTACTTATTACCAAGAATTTAAGAAAAAAAAACACAAAAAACGTTTAAAAACTTTTGTAATTTTAAAGCCTGTTTTTATTCACCCAAATTCCTGGGATCTTGTTCGATCTCACGAGTAGAAGGCAGGTGGACAAATAAACGAAAAGCGAGCGATTTTATGAGGCCCCGTTTTTCCTTTGACCTGCGGAATCCATTACAATTTGGGTATTGAAGTGTTGGCGTCAGGTGTGTCAAAACTATGCCGATTTTGGTTCACATAATAATAAGAGCTTGCTTGGCAAAGAAATAAATAAAATGTATTGATAAATTGCATCGAAATAAAAGATTTGTACATTTTATTCTACATTTCAAGCAGCAATCTAAAAAGTTTAGTTAAAAAGTTACATATTATTAGAGATTTATCAAAAGATTTTGGTTTTCACGAAAATATAGGTAGCAAAGAAAGAATAATGTTATTAAAAGTTTACGAAACAAAGCGCCAGTGATTTTTGCTGATGAAAAACTCTATTCCATAATTACCTACTATCCCTCCATGATAGCCATTTCAGTTAGGCTATGTAAATTTTGCGACTGAAGCATGAATCATGATTATTTTGCCTTTAATTAATACTTTACAATATAAATGAAGAACTTTATGTTTATCAATTGTCTCTACTAAACTTTATCACTCTGCTATAACTTACTTAACAAACTTTATTGGCAATAACTTTCCCCTTCCAAAACACAAACCAGCCTGACTATTATTCTCACCAAACCAACACCAAAATTGCCGTCATCAAATCGTTTTAAAACTTTACGTCACCGGGATTACGTGAACAATTCACTGAAAATACATTTCACTGACAAAATACGAGCGTGTGTGGAATCCGAACTGATTTGAACAGGGCCGGTTAATGGAACACAAACAGAGAGCCAAGCGGAATGGCCTGCAGCGTCTTGATTACTTTAATAGACATTTTTAAAGCCACGCCAAAGTTAATTGGGGTATCGACTTGTGTTGACGATACCTTGAAGGTAATTGACTGTAAACATAGGTACACCGGAAAATGGATTGGAAATAAAAGATGAAAAAAGTTTACGGCCAAAATTATAAAGAGTACGTATACATATTGTATTACTAATGTAATGCAGACGTTGTTATATCGTAGAACGCTACATTTTTATTATCATCTCTCAGCTGTCAAGTTGTTTTTTTTTTCGGGGTTACCAACAGCTTATTGCAAAAATGCCAGTTGCCCTGGGGCTGCGAATGTCTATGGGCGGCGGTAATCACACTTACCACCAGGTGATCCGGCTGCTCGTTTGCCTCCTGACTGAAAATCAATTCTTGCATTATTTTGGGACACCCTATAACATACATTTACCTACCAAATAACAAAATGAAAAGAAGACAAGTAAATATATTTCTGTTTACATCAAACATGAAACATCGCTTATCAAATCACGCACAGTACAGTCGACTACATCAGACAATAATTTATTTTATATTGGAAAATAACACCTATTGCCATATAAATCCCACATTGTTTGCCTTGATATGCTGTCTGTATCTTGACAAAAAAATTGTTACCTTGTAGGCGTCATTGCGCGATTATTGGACTTATACATGGAGCAGAATACATAAAAAAATGTTGCTTTTCCTTCCGCAGTCGTTTCTCGTGTTTCTAACGTCGCTATTCTGTACAAGATGATTAGTTTCACTGAGCGGGTAGTCACGCCTTTTCTGTCAAGAGTTCCTAGAATGAGGGATGAGTTCATTCAGAAGAATTGGTAGCAAAGGTAGACAAATTGCGCAGCGTCTTAGATTGTTATTTTAATTTAAATTGTTGTGAAGATAGCATAATGGAAAAATTTCTACTTGTACTCGTATTCCGAGTAACTTTGCTTATCAATAAAGCATTTCGGGTAATGTTTGATAAGGCGGAGAGGTAGCCTCTAGTTCTAACCTCAATAGTAATTAAACCATACCTACAATACAATTAATCGCAACATTTTTTAAAAACTAATTTCAATTCTATGTTGCTAAAAAGTTCGTAAAGCTCTTTAGATTAAAAATAGAAACTTTAAACTAAACTGCGAGAATCTTGAAAAATACAGATTGAGTACATTTGCTACCAAGGCTAAAAATCTTGCTTACTTGGCTAAAGAACTTGGCTTGTGATAAATAGATGGTAAGTGGAACGCAGCATCAATAGATACCGTCACCGTACTGTCCTGTCTGAAATTCCAAGGCAGCTTGAATGCTCTTTCTCCCCTGCTTAAGGGCGTGGCTTCAGGGCAGGCGAGTTTAAATTAAAACAACATAAACAACGTAAGGCTGAGTTGAACCACCTAATTAACTTTGACCATACCTATAACGATAACCGGTGTTTTTTTTTATGGAGTTTGACAGATTTTTGACGTATGTAAAAGAAAATGATGCAACCCAGCCTTTGTATTTAGCGCAATAAATGCAACTTATGTTTGCAAAGTTTTATTTCATGACGCCTACGATTTGTTGAAAGATTTAGGGCTTTGGAACGTATTCAAAATACATATAGGCAAGTACCCGTTATGTAGTCTAACTACCTACGAAACTTGGAAGCTTACGCTCTCCTTAATAAATGTGTTTTCCTAAAGTTAAGCCTAGAAAAAGAACTACCTATCTATTGTATCAAATCTCTTCAAGGCGAGAGTGTAAGGCACTCACAATGCAGGTACTTATGTACCATCCTAGACTGCTTCTCACTTAATATCAAGTCGCTCGCACTTAGCGTTTTGTTGACTCTTATAATGCGAACAGCTAGGGACTGGAATTCGCTGCCTTTCCCGAAGACTATGATCCGGGCCTTTTCAAGGCGAGAGTAAATAGGCACTTACACTCTTACAGGGCAGATAATATTATCTACCATCCTAGACAGCATCCCACCTTACATCAGGTTTGATTATGTCAGATTAAATCAAATACCTGCCTTGTTATGCATAAAAAATATGAAAAATGGTTTAACTTAATAATCATATCAATAGGTGCCTTGTTTTTTTTATGTTTCTCCATACCAGATGTGGAATGGTGGCCATTTTTAAAGGTCTATTCCACTTTGATCACCTAGCTTTGATCACCCAGGTGATGAAAGTGGACTTCAAGCGACAATTTTATCAAAGGAAACTAAAATATTAATTAAATTGGAGTTCACTTTCATCACCCAGGTCATCTTATCCATTGGTGATCAAAGAACATTAAATTGTCGCTTGAAGTCCACTTTTATCACCTGGGTGATCAAAGCCAGGTGATCTAAGTGGAATAGACCTTTTTAAAATACAGCTCACTGAATATCGCTTACAATGAGGCCCCGCCTCACCCCCGCCCCGCGTCCGGTAAAGCCGGAAGCGACAGAATAAACGGCTTCAATTGTTTCAAATACAGATAGCGCCGCGCCGTGAAATAATCCACTAACCGTTAACGCCTTATTACCATACCAATAACGGGTTTTGTTTCAGGAAAACCGTTTAATTTGGAGTTATAGCATCTTTGCTCTTCCGATAGGTGGTAAGGGTTAAAGTGTCTCATAGTTATTTTGACATGAGTTACTGGTCTGCCAGTATTTTAGTTAAAAACATTCCCAAGAAAGAGTGTAATCATGTGTTTTGTACCGTCAACAGCACATCAGACTATAAAAACTTTGTTACAAAATGGCATCTATTCCAATAAATTAAGATGCCACAGTATGTCTACAGATCTTTAAATGCTGTCGTCTATAAGATATTTTTTTAACATTAAAATGAATAATCAATTCACTCAGTTGATGCAGTGACCTGGTTTGTTCATAAATTAATTTAATGTATTCCTGAAAGAATAAATTTTATAATAATACGTTAACTTAAAATGGCTTAAAAACTAAAATTTATTCCTGCATTTATATAATTTATTCATATTTTATCCCTCCCCAAGAAAGGTTTTAATTACAGACCCGAAACGATTGCAATCTGTCTAAAGTAAATACACAAGCAGTGTATAGCGCACCTTTTGTAAAAGGTAATTAGCCCTTGGTTAACAAAAACTCCAACCCAAAGCCGGCCAGTATTTTACTAGGTCAGTGCGACAGTAAGCTGGTACTTTAGTAGGTCTAGTATTTTCAAACAAAGTAAGATAAGAAATAGGATCAAAACAAAGCATACTTAGTTAAAAAATCTTGAGAACCCAAGTACCGTAGTATGAATTGAAGCGAAAATGAAAAATATATTTTTCATATTACTCTTCCATATTGCGGAGGTTAGCACCTTGTTTAACATGTTGAGATAACTAACATACTCATAAGCCTGAACTTTTGATAAAAAAAGACGAATGAACTGTTAGATACGAATTTTGGTAAAATACAATATCAGAATATCAGAATAGAGCTAGGCTACTAAAAATAATTTTCTTTAAAGATTTAATTACCATTGAAAGTAAATATGCTTTTAAAACAAAAAAGAACGTACATTTTCACTCTGTCCAAATTAATTACACTTTACGTAACAGCCAAGGAAAAAAGCTTTCTAGCTAACATTTTGAGCCCTAAGTAATACAAGAATGTTGACAATTTATTAAAGTGACGCCTCAAACTGGCCCTGATTTTACGGTCAGTTGGCCATCCTTTGTTATAATGTAGTAATTAATCAGTTGCCCTCTTAGCCACAATGAAGCTGACAATATGTAGGTAGTAGGCTAATATTTAAACTAGATATTAGAGCTAAGTAATTGTAATCTTCAACTGAAAACAGTCCGCCACTGGACAGTGGACACTGAATTCTTTTAATAAAGTTCCTAACTTTTCCTTTTCCTAAAATTAAAAAAAAAGAGCTTGATTTTTATTACTATTATTTACCCCTACAAATAATAATAGTTTTTAATTAACTACCAAAGTCGATGTTTAGTTACTCGATTGAAGAAATGAAGAATAATAATGCTCCCAAGAGCGTCATGTATTATGAGTATTATTAGAATTTGCCCTACAAAATTTACGTGAGAATCACAGTTTGGCAGTTAGATTACTTTGAAAAGTCGAGGCCAGTATGAAGTGACCCCACTGCTACTACTTATATTGTAACCCTAATGCTTTTTATCTGTTTTAACGAGGTAAACTTTCGTTGCTATTATAATAAATTGGTCCAGAGTTAGCAGCTTGCTAAAATGATAAGGGAAGAAAAAGGGATTAGACGCCCACTTCAGGCTCGTTTAACTAAATGGAAAAAATGTGTTCAGACTTTATGACTCACGACAGGCCGACATGGCTCGCTAGGAGAGTTCTTGAGTTATTTGTGTATTTTATTTACAAACTGAACCAGTCAAGACTGGTTAGTTCTGGAGAAAATGCAAATGAGAATAAGAAGTGAAGAAAATGGGTTGGACTTAGGAAAAATAACGTAAGTGCGTAACGGAAACGTGGAAGATGCGAGTAAAAATAGATAAATATGCAGAGATATTTTTGTTTTTTATAAATGTTTAGTGATTTTTAATACATAATAATATTTCAATACTTGCTGCTTGCAAAACAAACTCAAAACTAGATAATATAAAACAACCTAGTAAACCTTTTAGACAAACTATGTTAGTTTAGAAATCCAAATATAAATAAATAATCTTCGTATCGCCTAGATAGTTATGGACTTTTTCTAAATCCTTTCAGCAAAATTAACAAAGCGGTCGGACATAAAAATCCTTCTCTCCTAGAACCATATTTTAAAAGCAGTTGTCGAAAACGGAATTCTATCAATAAATTTTGTGTCGATTATTCAAATCTGAAGTCCATGTCTAAATGCTGACCACAAACTACGAGTATTGGATCGTGTCCAGCAATCCTGAGTTATGCTGATGTCAGTGTTTGAATAAAAATTTTGACAGATCTAACTTCAAACTTATAAAACGTATTGTTCCAAAGACAGTCTTTTCTGAAAACTATGTTTTGTTCAAGATAGTTTTGGAACACTCCAAAATGTAGAATTTAACTTTTGTATAAAATACTTCAACCTTCTGATACGCATTATACGGTCGCGTTCTTGTTTCAGTTACCTTTTTTTTACCTATTCTTACTTTATTTTTGTCAGTATCTAATACTGCTACAGAGTAGACTTTTTCGTAAAAGTTATTTAAAATTTATTTATTCGAGCAAGTTTTTTATAAGTACCCAAATAAGTAGAAAACAATATTATTAGGAACTATTACTTTTTGAACTTCTTACAGAGCTGCAAGCAATTAAGAAAAACATGACCCTCCTTCTGACGCAGTCTGCTAAAAAATAATATGTTGACAGTGGGAAGTGAAAAAAGAAATGAATATAAAACGGCTTTCATTTCAAGGAAAAAAGACGAAGGATATCTAGTTCGGGACAGTAATCTGAGTTCACCGTTGAAGTTTTGCCAAACTGTCCCTTACTCCCTGTATAGTTACTAAGTTAGTAACTTTAACTATTTGTTACGGCAAAGGTATGGCTCTGAAGTAGGTAACTCAACGCCTTTTTGTGTACTTACTCGTAAGTCCATTTTGCAGTAGTTTGTTAACTTAAAGAATATCACGTATGCTGTTGGTGTTGGTGGTGTTACGCATAATGACTATCCACATTATTGTTGCAAATCACTTCTCATAGGGTGAGATGCAAGATAAAATATTGATAACATAATTGTATTGTAAAGTCCAAATTCTATCCAATAGCGAAGCTACACTAATTTAATAAACCATTATGTAAGGTATCTGTTTTCCACTTACATAAATAGCCAAACTATTCCCTATGTTCTAATCATAGTTATAGCTATATTCCTGATTCCAGGGGAGGTTCCCGGAGTGTTTGTTCTCAAACAGAGCATTTCCAAACAATGGTTTGTGTATTATACATAACAATAAAGTTTATACATTTGTCCGCTTCCCGTTGGACCCACAAAGCGAGGCTATCTATTCTGGAGTGATTAATATCGATACATTATCCGTGATCTTGCTTTGTGGTATTTGAGGTACAATATTTTGAGGCTGATTAACGGTGTGAAAGAGGCGAGGTTGGATAAAATACCTATCCCTTCCACGTGGATCGTAACACGTGTATGTGGGTATACATAATAGTAGTTTTAAATGTAGGCTGAATTTGCCTTTGTTGATTATAGTATCAGAATTAATATTGTTTTTTTTTATATCGACTACTGAAAATATTTCAACTTTTTTTTACATAAAATATTAAATTTAATATCAGTACCTAACGTAGGTACACAATGCCTTTACCTAAATACTTTTCTTCCTTTCTTTCATCTATAACCATAAAACTATTTTCAGTTTCAATAGATTAAATTTAATATTTGTCGACTTATATTTAGTTTAACTTGGTGTTAATAGTACCTAGATTCTAAATTAGAAACTACCGATTTGTGCCAAATTTGAGCCAGGGTGGAAATCCTAATTTATTGTTTCTTGAGGTGATTTACGCAAAGCCACTGACTAACGCAAGATCAGACCGATTCTGTCGAAATAATGAATTAGACCCGTTAGTTCAATTTTGATTTTAGACGTTGATTAGGCTTTGGTTATTTAGGGCTGTGAGAAGTTATTCCGAAACTGTTTGTGTACATAAATCCTTTATGTTATAAACACTTTGATGTGATCGCAGACCGCAGAACGCAAGTGTGGCAAATCCTTCTTCTTGTTAATGATTCCATTTATAATAGAAAGAGATAAAACTATTACGTCATAATATATGTATTTAATTTAGTTAATTTGGTAACGCTTAGATAATAAAATATCCATTTCTAGAATCAAAGTTAAGAACATAGTTTAGAAATTTAAGTTCATGACCACATTTAAGACGGTTATAGCCTGAAGACAATATTAAACGGTGAATATTATAGCCCAAAGGCGAAATCCTTTGAAAACTTTACTTAGAAACCACTGGTACGTACCACTGTGGTAGATTTATTGCTAGTCGTCATGAAATATTGTCGCTGGGTTCAAAATTTCAGTCAAATTCTATCCATTTGCCTAACCTAGATCAAAGGAGTAATGAACAGTTTTCATTAATTTGTAATGTTACTCGTATCAGACAGACATCATTATGTTTGTTTTAGCTAAAAGGGGATTTGGAATTGGTTTTCCATTGTCAGGAACTCGAATATTAAACAAAAAATGGACTAAGGTAGACTATACATCGTCAATTTAAAGCGACATACATTTGAGGTAGCCAAAATAATGCTGAATGTAGAGTTTGTACATGAGTTTACATCAATTTCCCACGGTAACGATAATATGGATCTGTCATAGTAGAGATAAACTGATGTTTGACTTTGTCTGGCTAGCTATTACTCTGTACTAACTTATATTAATACGGTAGGCCCATTTTCCAACCAATTAATAGGACTTACTTATATATTTCCAAATTTTTAAAATTCCCTCTTTTCAAAGAATGGAGGTTTCGGTGGCGAAAAAATAAAGTTTGACTGGTGGATATTAAGGTGTCAAAATAAACATAATTATGTATTTCTCCCTGAAACACAGTGTAGAGACACAGACAGATAGAAAAATAAAACATTCGTGACACCTTTGATTGTGCTACTTTAACGTGCAAGTACATTTTAACTGTGTGTGGCCGTGTGGTGACGGCAGAGTAGAATACATTTGTCACCAACCCCTACTCTTCCCACGGGTGTCGTAAGAGGCGACTTAGGGACTACACATCAAACAGAGAACGGGCAGCAGCGCTCTCTGACAAACATCAATCTTTTAAACTGCGATCTCCAACCCGCCTGCCAAGCGTGGAGATTATGGCAAAACCCTCCACTATAGTGGAGGAGGCTCATAGTCCAGCAGTGGACTGTAAAGGCCGGTGGAAAATACATTTACTCGACTGCCATTCATGCCAACCTTCTCATGCGGTTATAATATCACTTCACTTCTCCAAAACCGTACCTTCTGAATCATCCTTCAACGAATTCTATAAGCGCAATTCGGGACGTATTGCTGAGTGCCTTTGACAACCAATTACCATCTTGACAAGGCTATTGTGATCGCGAACAAAGGTCAGTAATCTGATGGCAACTTTCCATACCCTTTGTTTTCATTTTAAGACTTGTGAAATTTATTCAAGAACTTTATTCACATGATTCCGATCGCCATTTTAATTTTGCGTGCACGAATAATGGAGAATTCCTTCAGAAATATAAACTAAGCCGTTAGCGAGAAATATTACAAAATTTTATTTACCAATCAAAGTTTGTTTTTAGGGTTCCGTACCTCAAAAGGAAAAAACGGAACCCTTATAGGATCACTTTGTTGTCCGTCCGTCCGTCTGTCAAGACCCTTTTTCTCAGAAACGCGTGGAGGTATGAAGCTAAAATTTATAATAATTACTCAGGTCTACTGTCCCTTGAAGCTGTGAAAAAATCAAACTTCTAAGCCAACGCAATCAAAAGATACAGCCGTTTATGCCGCAAATTTTCGACACTTGCAAGGGAATCAAAACCTACAGGGTTCTTCCCGTGAACTCAGAATCTTGAAATTTGGTACGAAGCAACGTCTTATAGAATAGATAAAGGAAAAATTACGAAAACCATAAATTTTTAGTTACATCACATTATATATTTTTTTTAAATAATATTAAATTTACTACCCATTTCCTCATAAACGCGTAGAGGTATTAAATTGAAATTCATACCAATTACTCAGGTCTACAATACCTTTAAGTTGTAACAAAATCAAACTTCTATGTCAACGCAATCAAAAGAAACAGCAATTTAAGCTGCATATTTTGAAACTCGCAAGTACTCGCAAGGGAATCAAAACCTAAAGGCCAGTCGACCTAGAATCTTGAAATTTGGCATGAAGCAACGTTTTATAGCACACATGAAGGAAAAATTCCGAAAACCTTAAATTTTTAGTTACATTACAAAATATATATTTTTTAATAAATATAAACTTATGAATTTCATTTTGCAATAAAAATACCATAGTTATGACTCGATTGTCGTAATGAACGTACTTTGTAAACCTTTCAGGTTTGTACGGAACTCTCGGTGAGCGAGTCCGACTCGCACTTGGCTGGTTTTTTAAACATAATAATCTCTAGTAAAAACCTTAAGGAGAAAAACCAGAGAAAGTAAATAAAGAACACTGCAATAACTTACTAAGATATTTTGTCAGGATGCTCTACTATAAGTCAAGTTGCTAAAGAATCATGTCAGAATCTAAACCAACAAAATTTTACTACCTACTCGTATGTTCCGTTAAACACCTGTTATTTTAGTCACGTCCACGTTATCGTTACCAATTGAATCAAAGTTAAACAAGAAAAAAACAACAACTTATAATATAAACAAAATGGTTGTCCTCGTAAAAACAAAAGAAATAAGACCATTTGTAAGCAACAATACGTCAAACGAGGCGTGCTATAAAGCGTGCGTATTCTGCCGCGTAAAATTTAAATAAAAGACTATCGCGTTCCTGATTGTCATGTGGTAGTAAAGTGTGTACGTTATTTTTTTTATCTCATTCATCATTTCTCATGTATACGAGGACCTGAACTCGCCGAATTACGCGGAGTGTCTCAATTCCGTAAACCGTTTTCTTTTTTCTCACAAAATTCCTGATTTTCTCAAAGATAAGCGTGTGCGGGTTCGGTTAGGGTTAACAAAGGGAGGCTAGATAATAATTGAAAAAGAAAATATACAATGCGAAGGAAAAACAATTGCGTCTGATTTGAAAAGGGTATGGTTCCTATCAAAACTTAGCTGGAAATCCAAAAGTGAATTTATTTTTGGATCACTGAATAAGAAAATATGTTAAGTTCATAAAATCAACGAAATTGATGCCTACATCAATTTCGTAATATACGATTTTGTTTACAGATTACTAATATGTGCTTCAATTTTTTTATGATAATTTAAAGCCAAAAACATATCTTCATGAAAACACCATAATGTGATGAGACTGAACGTCGACTGCTAAATTATGTCACCAACTTTATAAAATGTACGACCACGAAGAAGAAAATAAAAGCATTTAAACATGACGTATGCCTTAGAAAGAAGTAAATGAGTCGTTTATTTATTTTTTCCTTTTTCTGAAAGTGACAGCAATGACCAAATAATATTCCCCTTTTAAGTATCTCAATTTTTTCTTCATCTTAAAATGTTTTCTTTGAAACCTTGATGGAAAACAAATTTTACAGGGTTACTTTTATTTCATTCTTTTGCAATCAAAATTCACCTTAACTGAACCATTTAAGTTTATTCAGTCATTTGGCTGAAATAAACGAACTTAGATACTCAACTTTTTCTTACGTCAGCATTATTAATGTTAATCCTTTTTACGTCATCATCTATTTTCTCGATTCCAAACCAAAACTAGAATACAAAACAAAACTCTATCCAGCTAGTTCCAATCAGCAATATTCTGACCAGATCCACGAGAACGGCTATGCACATGGAAAGTCAAATGTATTGTAAAGAGTGAATAGTGAATAACTCTCCAATTAAATGAAGCCCGGATTGTAATTCCAGCGCGAAGACGATACTGTACCTCTAGCACGAACAAATTTAGTTGAATTGTTTGCGTGTTCGATACTCAGCCTTCGAATTCAGCGATAAAGAGACGATCTTGATTGTCAAAATTATTTCGTGTTACCATTTCTCATACTAGGTTCACTTGACGTTCACGTTCACATGGGCGCTATTAAAGTTTTCATACTTAATCTTTTGATGGCGATTTGAATACGCAAACGATTCGAAGTAGAAAGTTTTTCGTGCTAGAGGTACTGATCCCAGATCCCAGTAATGACCCCATTCCGTTGTTATGCATTTTCTTGATACTTTTTATCTGAGAGCGGAGGGAGACGACAAAAACAGCTAGATCACTGGAGTGAAGTAACTTGATTCAGTTTTATTACTGTTAAGATGTGGAATTGAGGATTTCAGTTTTTGTGTTTTAAGTCCCGTTTATGAGGTGCTACTCGAGTGGATGTGAAAAAAGAAAATAATTAGCCAAGTATATAACTGCGTTGTTTAGGTTTAAAAATATTGGCTAGTCATTCTGAAGCTATGTATAGCTTTATTTAAAATTCAGTTAGATATAGGTTTGCTAATGAGATTTCTGAAGCGATAAAACGGCTTAAGTTTTATTGGTATTTCTTGTCGCAGCTGTTTTTAAATGTCATTTTAATTGTTTAAAGATCAGCAAAAATATGAATGCTTAACGACAAAAAAATTCACAATCACAATAATTTAAAAACAACTTTCAGTGGCAGACATTTCAGAAGCACTTTTACAAAAACTAAATTTATGATAAGCAGGCGTGCAGTTGAGCACGTACTCCAAAGGTGTTTGGTCTCAGACAATCACGAATTTAATCCAGCTTTGTTTAAAAATGGTCGTCCACATAGACAATGCTTTTCAAGTGGCATGCATAATGATTAAGTGGTTCTTTTGCATAGAAATCATTTGACAGATCGAGGTGCTTTTTCACATCATAATAGGTACAAAATATTTGTAAATTAGCTGCTTTGTTTAACCATTTTTTACGTTACAAAGACCATCAATTTCATATACTTACCTAGGCCATCAATTTTCACTCAATAGTTAAGTACACCCCTGAAACCTTGTGACATTCTTGTTCAGTGTATCGATTTCATCATTACAGTCCACTGCTGGCCCTAGTCCTTGGTGGAATAAAAAACATAACGAGAAGGAGTGATGTTTTTTATTCCACCACTGCCAAGATCATCTTGGGGTTTTCATGATAACATACTACCTCTGTTTACATTCATTGTACAAGTGTCCTGAGCAAAGTAAAAAGCATACTTCTCAAAATGTTATCATCCATCATACAAAAGCAGACCACATAACTATTGGCATAAAGCCAAAATAAATGAAAATCGATGGAAAACAACAACATTTGGCTGTTTTCAGTGGGCTACGATTTAAGGCGATTACATGGCCGAACGACCTTGAGCATTAGAGCGAGACAACGCGCCTCTCGCCGCGCGCCCGCGCTTCTGCCCGATACCAAAGTGCGCTCAGAATACAGATGCGAAGCGCTGCCAATTCTAACATAACTGCCTACGGGAATGTTAACTCGATTTTAATTTACGCAGATCGAAAAAAATTGCGATGATTATTTTGTGTTTCAAAACAGAATTTAAAAAAAGAAAATAAATCATTATACAGAATAATAATAATTATCGTCAGCATATTTTCAAACTGAAACAAAATTTAAATAAATGATTATATTTCAATTAGACATCATTATACTTTAATTAGTACCATAACTATGAAAAATAAAAAGTTATTTCCTACTGTAAAGTTTGCAAAAAGGGACATACCTAAGCAGTTTGAAAGTTAGGCTGACGACATTCGTGTGTCTAAGTGAGCTTCTAAACAGTTTTTAAGTGTGTGTACGAGTACCTACCTAAATGTAAATGTCTGTCTGTGCAGGTATTCAAAATATTGGTCAAATATCGGTCAACATTAAAAAAAAACAACCAAAACCAATATACCAAACGGGGTGCCCTGTAGATTAATTACCAATCGAAACGCAAAATGCACAAAAGTGATGTGATAGTTCCCAAGAAATTAATAAAATACGGTTTTGTTAATTACAGAATTTAAATAATCCTTTGTAGGTATTCTTTGTTTTCATGTGATTGTATAAGTATACCTAAGTGCGTTGTTTTATTATTATTACCTACTAATACATAATAAAAAATACCTATGTATATCTCGAAGTATACAGGGTGTTAGGTAAATGGGTATATGAGCCGATACTAGCCCATGTTAACATGGTCATATAAATGGTATGGTGATTTCAGAAAATTGATATAATCATTTTAATTATTTTATTTTTCATACAAATCGGATTTTATAAAATTAATTTTGTATGAAAATTAAAAAAATTAAAATGATGATATCAAATTTCTGGCTTCACCATACCATTTATATGACCATGTTAACATGGGCTAGTGTCGGCTTATATACCCATTTACCTAACACCCTGTATAATAACTCTAGAATAAAAAAACCGACTCCAAAAAACCTACACTAAAAACCAGAATAATAATTACTAATTACCTACTTATTTATTAGGACGAATTATTAATATTTATGTAGGTATACCATGATTGATACTTCTGGAGTCGGTGCAAAGATTATGAAACATGTAAAGTTTGCCTGCACCGACTCCAAAAGTATCAATCATGGTATACCTACATAAATATTAATAATTCGTCCTAATAAATAAGTNACCTATCGCCTTAACCAGACTGTGTAGTGAAAATTGTGCACATTCTTGAATGTTGTTAACGTAACAAGTTACTCGACACTGATATTTGAAGCGTTATTTTCAAGTTAAGCAACCTTTTGCCCTTGAAAATATAGGTAGTTAACACCACCTAACTTGAACGGTAACTATAACGATGACCGGTGCTTTTTGTATGGAGTTTGACAAAGGACAATGACCAAAAATGTATGGAGTGTGGTCCAAATATCCACCACTAATGAGACCTATGTAGTAAAATAGTCTACTAAATACTGATTCATTATAACCAAACCGCAATCAAAAATATGCTGTCAGTAAAAAGTTATGACTGAATGAAAAGTCATGTTTTTTACCTTTTCATCCGAAAAATGTTCTTGATATCATTCTATCCATCGCACATTTTGGATTAATCTATGCATATTATGTCATGTCGCTTAGTGTGCCGTGTTAGATTCTCGCTAAAAGAAAAAAAATAAGCTCAGAAGAAAGACAACAATATTGGAATTATGGTCGGGTGGTCGCTGCTCCGCCCCTATTGGTTGTAGGGTGATATTATATAACCTAAAACCATCCTTGATAAATGGGCTATCCATAACAAAAATATTTTTTTCAAATCGGACCAGTAGTTCCTGAGATTAGCGCGTAAACTACTACAATTTTTCATACGGTCATAACTTTTTACTGACAGCTTATTTTTTTTTCGTCCCATACTGAAAGTTAATCTCTATTTAATGGACTATAAGTAAATATAGGTCTCATTAGTGGTGGACATTTGGACCACTTTTGGTCATTGTCCTTTTTGAGGTTTTTCAAAGTTAAAATAAGATGGTGCAACCCAGCCTAAATCTTGATTACCTTTAAATAACAGGCGTTAAAGTTGTCATTCGTGCAAAGATAAATTTGAATGCGATTAGTATTTTCATTTATCTCCTACAGAATTAGAAACGACAACACAAACAGTAGTTACTTCTAGAGACCACACTTTTGTGGTCAACGAACTAATACTCGTATTTTCCACCGACTCATAAACGCTAAGGATACATAAAAGAAAACAAACGTTTCATATCGCATATTCCGTACAGTGCAATTTAATAAATCGTTCATTAATGCGCAGACCGAGCTCCAACGGAAAAATATTCATCTGCGAACGCTATAAAGTTATCGAAACTGTACATTTTTACAAGCCCGTTAAAGCGGTCGAACGAAAAACGAGAAACACGCTAAATTTTTACGAGCTTTTAAAAACCGTTTTCAAAATGAATCTCATCAATAGCACGTTAGGAACAAAAATCGAATAAACACTTGTATTGGATTACTGGTATTGAGAGCCATTTGAACCGCTCCGAAACCTTTTTCAGACACTTTTATTTGCGGTATTTGGGAACAAGAATTGCCTGCAGATTAATGTTAAATTAGAATGAAGTTAAATTTTAATGCCTTTTCGGCGTCGGTAGGTACACATTTAAAGGGGATCGGTCCCTTTAAGCACAAAAAGTAAATTGAATCAATACCGGTTGTAATTTCATGCGTAATACAGGCTTATGAAGCAATAAGGTTCATATTTAGAAATAGGGAATGGACGAAATTTTGAAGTAAAACATGTTCAGATTGCTTGAAAAAATAAGTAACTAAGTTATTATATTAATACATAGTTTATACCTGCAGCTTTTCATTACTAAGAAATTAGTTACATTGGTACCTACACCCAGTATACGAGTAAATAGGGCCGGTTATTTGGCTTGTCAATGTTATATGACACCGAATTGTTCCCACGTGACTAAAATTTGCAATATGACACCTAATTTAAATGCAGATCCATATAAACTACAGTGATCAGTACAGAATTTACTGAGAAGAGCGGCGAGACGAAATAATTCAATCCCGACTATCGACTGTAAATTTTATTATAGTCACTTCTGTTTTAGTACAGTCGACACCTATTCGTTTTTGTTGGAAAATAGCATCTATTACAAATACACAAGACGCCACAGTGTTAAGCTGGATTGGATGTGCTTTCTGTATACTGTACGATAGAGTTTAAGCTATTATTTGTTCCAAAGCCGCAGGACCGAACCGGATTTTATTTACGATGTCCCAATAAACCGGAGCCAAGGATACCCGTATATGTGGATAGATACTTTGAACACATGATGAGTAACGTATTTGCTGATTATGGTCTGGTCGGTCAATAACGCGTAAGTCAAAACGTTGAAACTATTTTAGAAATGTAAGTACGAGTAGTTTATGATGTACCAACTCGTGCTTCATGAATGATGATAAGTAAACATTAAGCTTCCTTATAGATTAAAATGAGTATAAATGGTAATGGAAATCAATAGCTTTTTCGATTTATGGGGAAATAATAATATACCAAATGTTGTTACATAAACAAATTATAAGCGTCTTCAACTAACATAATACCATTAAATCTGGATATTATTATATTATAGAGAATCTAACGCCCGTATTCATAAACGATACTTGCTTAAGTGAAGCAGCAAATCGAACGCACAGCGTTGAATAAAGCTCTGTGATTGGTTCGTGTGTCGCCCTGTGCGTCCACGCGCACTGTGAAACCTCATAGTATTTGTGAATACGGGCGTAAATCACATTTATCTAGTAAATAGCTTGTCTAGTGGTCTTTGTATAAAACCGTGAAATCTTGATTCGAAATCTCCACGGTCACACTACAGGTGAACCTTAGAATTTGTTTTCACAAACACTATTTTTCATTTCCGTGAAGCAATATCCTGCACCACAGGATGTTTGGTTTAGATTTTCCAATTTCCTTTGAAATAGGCTTGGAAAGTTTCAAATTTTTCACCGCCCACCTTTGCAGTAGAACGAGGTCGTATACTAAATCGTCTGTAAACAAACTCCTTTGGACGGGAGTCTTCGATCTATGTAGAGGCATTTTTCATTGCAGTGCAACGACTTCATTCTTTATTTTTCTGTTTGTTTATTCTGGATTTTCCAATGAAATGGATTCATTTGTGTCTGATAATTATTACGTGTGATTTGTATTGGTTTCTTTTTCGATGTGATATAAGAATAAAATCTTTGTTGCAAGTTTTCATGCAAATAATAAAACTATGTATTAGGGTGTCCCGTCGTTGTATGGGGAAAAATTTTTTTTGAGCTACGGTTACGCAAGAGGTATCAAAAGTTGCGTTTTGACATATAGATTACGATTAGCATAAAATTTAATTAGATATCTGTCATCTTGAGGCCTCTACCTTTCCTTAAAAAAAATTAAAATTGCTATTTTAGGGGTTCCTAACATAAACTATAAATAATACAAAAATAGCGTTTTTATGAAATTTGAGGGTACACAATGAGTCACAGCAAGGTTTAAAATAGTTTAAAAACCAATAAATCCATAAATACTTGAAAAACAGAATTGGCATTTTGACCAGAATTAGGCATTTACGCGCGCGATTTTAATGTATTCCTAATTAATCCATGGGTCAGCCAAGATATCGATTTAATTTGAGGATACTCAATTCCCTTCTCACAGCAGGTTAATAATTTTATTACGCTATTGTAAAACAATGATTGGCATCTCTAAGTCGAAGCTAACAAAAATGGCAGTCAATTTTAGAAAATCAACCATAACTTGAAAACCATTTGTCCGATTTCATTACTTTTTTATTAACTACTTGTCTTGAAATATATAGTAAAATCTGAGTCTATTGATTATATTTTAATTAAATACGATGTAAAAATATTTTTTATTTAATGTACGCAATGTGTGAAACGGAATAGATTTAGTGCTGGGGTATTTCTTGTATAATAAAATCGATTATTTCCGCGGTTCATTAATCGATTGCAGTGAATACTTAGTTATTAAAAACATCACAAAAATCAACTATATTTTTCGATTATTGACTTTAATAAACGCATTGAAAATAAATTAATAGTTTTTAATTTAAAGAAACAGAACCAGTACTTTTTAGGAATCGTTTTTTTGAACACGAACCATGAAATTTGAATATTATCAATAAAAAATTGTTACAATAATAATGGTAATTAAAAAAAACATGTTTTTTGTTAAATAACACCTATACAAAATATTTCTCTAAAAGTAGGTTACTAACTCTCGAAAAAAATCGATAGATAAATCGCTATGGTTTAGTTATGTGACATCTCTAAATCTTTCAAACTCGAAACGTCATACGGATCATCTTAGGTGAAAAAGACTATACGTGGGACACTATTTAAGTTGTGAGCCTAACTATGAAAACAAAGTAGTTTATTATTAAAATGGTATTGATTGCGTTTATTGGTATTGTCTTTCATGATTTATGTACTTTTTAATGTGTCGGAAACACTTTTCATAGCATTTTTTCCACTCAGCTTGAGGCACCTCCAAAGCATGGTTTTTGACCGCACCGACAGTTGCTTCTGGCTACATAAATCGCTGTTCACGCATTTAATTTTAATATATGGGTACCAAAAGAATTGTTTAGATTCCAAGCAAGAATTTTGAAGCGTTGGACCTGTTTATTTCATATTTTGAGTGTTCAAATAGTCAGTTGTTTGACGAGACGTGTAAAAGCTCACATTTTCGTCACGAATGGCGATTCGACTATGCTGGTCAGTTTCCCTTATTAAACTGAAGACTTTTGGAAAAAAAGTGGCTGTTTACTATTAAGAATTAACCATTCTAAATTTCTCTAGTGACGTTTCTGTCATATAATCGGATATTTCGGAAAAATAGGTGACCGTAAGTTTCAAAGTGTTCCGAGCGCATGGGACTTTTGTTGGAATTGGTTCATCTTAAAACACCTCCATAGTCGATAGCTGTTTATTTTCAGAATCATTATGCATAGATCCTTAATTCGTCAACTGTCACAATTTTAAAAACAGCTTTTAAAGCTTTTTAAACGTATTTATCAAACATTTCCAAGGACTAAACGACACAAGCGTCCTATTGAGCGTTTGAAAAATTTTGTGACATCCAGCGAGAAAAAAACGTATTAACCATAATATGGTCATACAATATTTTATTACTGCTAGTGGAATTAATGCCTAGGATTATCTCAATCCTACGATATATCACATGACGAGGTTTCTCTTCCATTTTTCTGACAACATCAATGTTTTCCGCCACTATTAGTCATTTTGGACGACTTTCGCAAAGTTCACTGGTGAGCCAATGACATACAATATTATACTTCTTAAACTAGCGTTTTACAATGGTAAAGGACAGATCTTTATCACCAAAAGTGAAATTTAGCTGACCGCTTCAGTTTTGTATTGATTAACCACGTCGAAAGTCATAATAAATCTTCACGCGAAAATTTCCGCAAGTCAATTCCATGTTTTTGTAGTCAAGATAATTTTCAATTCAATGTTAATAATACAAAACGTGCTCAAATGGTAAAAAGTTTTGAATAAGGTTGTAGTCAAAAATGACAAACTTTTCATTAAAAGTATCAGATGTCGTCTAACAACACGTTATGTTGTCGAGGCTCACAACTTAAATAGTGCCCTAGTAGTTGCAGTTAAATTAAAACATTCTAACATTAAAATTCAAATATATCGCTACATTAAATTCGTATTATACTCGTATCATATTATGTATTTTAGTAGACCTTTAAAGCCACATTCAATTTTCTATTCGCCCCAAATCATCTGAAATTGGTTAAAATCGGCTTTTAGCAAGTCACTTAATTAAAAAACTTATTGTACGCAGTAAACAAGTTATATTAACAGGGTCCTCGTTTGTTTGCCAATTATACGGAACCGTTTTAATGGAATGACCAAACTTATTTGTTCCCAGTCAGTAGAACTTGTTCTGATTGAAATTAATCAAGGAATTTATAGTTGATTTCCTTTGAGAAGTTCTCGCCTAATGACCTTTTTCTTTGCTTTGTCCTAGTTTGAAGATATTAATTAAACTTGTTCAGACGCAAATGTAATTGAGCGCAATATATTGTTGCGAAGTTTCAGGGGGTAGTTTTTTGAAATAATTAAATCTTCCATAAATCAATGACCTCTTTGTAAGTCGGATCGTCTATTACAAGTGATTTCTTCCGACAGAACGTTCTTTTCAATTTACTTTTTTATTTATGAAAATGAAAATTATTTTTCAATGAATGATCTATTGAAACGTTTGTAAGATGAAGATTTAAAGCTGAGTCCAGACTATGTAACACGTTAAAAACACAATTAGTAGCAAGTTTTACAAGTTTCACGTTAAAAAGACAGTTTGCAACATGTTGTAACATACATGTTACATAATTTAATTGAAATATTTGGGAATATTTTTAAAATTTTTTGACAAGGCAATCCTATATTCCGTCTGTTACAGTAGTTAAGTATATAGTATTGGACATTCTTATTTTTTATGAATACTACATAATGAAGATGGCAAGATAAATCCTTATAAACTATCATAGAGTTTTCAATGTATCGAAGCCTCTACCACAAGTTTGCTTCTGAAATTAAACTTTGCGGGAAACCTTGAAGAGACTTGAGACCCACCGCTGTTCTTTTGCTTCGTTAAAGGCATAAAGTTGTAAACGCGCTGCGGGTGATAAGTTATAGTAACGAAAAACTCGGAACTGTGTGCACATGGCTTAATGTTACATTATAACTTTCGTAAACGTTAGACTACAGGCTATTATTTATTGGGTTGGTAAAAACTGTGTAAACATGAACGATTTATAATAAAGAAGAAAAACAATGTTTAATGTTCTGTATTTCTTTATTATTCTACTGTTTGCTTTATTATTATTTAAAAGTCTAGATTTTACTGGGGGAGGTTCTATGATACTTGTTAGTAGAAAAGTCACCCAATGGCAACTTTAGCCGATGGTAATTACCTATGTATGAAATAGGTGATGTGGTGATAAAATGTCTGATCTCTAACTTAATATAATTATGTGACATCACTCATACCTTAAAAATTTGCAATATGAAACTAATATAAAACGATATCTGTGAGAAACTTACGCCCGTATTCACAAACATTACTATGAGGTCTCACAGTGCGTGCGGATGCACAGGGTGACACACGAACCAATCACAGAGCTCTATTCAACGCTGTGTGTTCGATTTACTGCTTCACTTAAGCAAGCATCGTTTGTGAATACGGGCGTTAATTTCTCACTGGCGAAGCCGCAGTCATAAACTTGACTAAAATAATTAGGCAAATGGCTCATCACAAAATTTATTCACGTAACTAAAACAATAAAATATTCGAACACGATTACGATTAGGAATTTAATCATGCAGTATTGACACATAGGCCTGTAATTCGCAACGCTCCTGAAATACTATTTGGGAAGTTCATTAGAGGCACACATGATTAGAATAACTGAATTAAGCCGCGTAGGTAATTTGCAGAACGCACAGTGCGCCATTTTGTATTAACGCTTTGATAACTTTATTTCCTTAAATGTGTTAGAAAGGGGAAAACAGTAGGTTCTTGAGATATGAATGGAGTAACAAATTGTATGTAAATTATAATTTAAACAAAATAAATACTGTAAAAAGGTGTGAATGTCTCGGCTGACAAGCTTGAGGTGCAGGGTCCAAATAAGAAGGCCAGGGTGTAGCAAAAAGTGTACTTTTACTTCGCAGTACCAGCGTATTATACAAAAATAGTGCGTGCGTGCTCCGTCCGTCAACCAATTCCAATCAGGACGTTGGAGACAGACGCGGAGTCACGGGGCAAATATTGGTAATGCGCCTTCGGAAGTCCCAATCTGCGATTCCCCTAAAGAACGTCACAGTCGGATGCAACCTCAGGTTATTACTTTACTTGCTTACTTACTTCTTACTTCTTACAATATTCAACATAATCGTCGGAAGGTCTTTAAGGGAAAAAAATCTGGACACCGCGGTGTAGAAATCGACTCTCAATGTGCTAGTGTCATCTAGCGGCGAGCGGCGCAAACATTTCCTAGACCGGATAGATCTTGCAATAAGCACGGGGATCCGCGGTGGCTTGGTAATGCAGGCGAACACCACGAGATGGCGCTAGTAATATTGATTGATAAATGTGATGTTGTTACAACCTCCCCCTCAGATCACGAAGTCGTCCCGACGAGAAGATCTGGATTACGTTCTTGAGACGTCCACGGCCTCGTCGGTGAACAACTGGTTCATCTTTCGTCTTCTTAGACCATCTTCTGATGTTTCGTTTGTTGTAGTAACGATTATGTGCGCGGCACGATCCTTTTTCTATGCTCAGCGCTTTATGTGAAGCTACGTTACAGGATGTAGGACCAGGTTGCCTTTTAGTCTTACGAGGGTGATTGCAGCTTGGAGAGAATTTGCCTGTGATTCCTCTCGATTCCTTGACTACTGAATGTATATCTGTTAGCACCAAATCTTCATTTTGGTATTCCGGACGACAATGACACTGTTTGTCAATTGTTTCCATAACAACAGGGGTTTCCTTCCCCTCCCCCTGCTCATGAACCACCACTTGCTGGTAGTTAAGGCAGGTTGGTATCGTAGGTACGAATGCATGACGCAATGCTATCCCGAACTGCTTCCAGGTTGTCACTTGCAACTTGACTATTTGCCACCAGACGGCTGCCGCACCTTTCAATAGAAGTGGGACGCCATCAAGAGCTTCCTGGTCTGGGATGTTTTCAATGCACTTGTATAGGTTCACTGCAGCTAAAAATTCTTCGACCACTTCGGTGTTTCTCTCACCGTGAAAGTGGGAATTGCAATGAGTGAAATTTCCTTGCCGACCCGGTGAAATTTCCGCGAGTAGCAGCTGGAACTGTTCATATGCTAAGGTCACCACCATCTTGGACTGCTGCTTATCAGGTCTACCGCTGGTCGCCAGTGTGAAGATACAGGTATGATGACTTGTGCTTCTCAGAGTGACCGTTGAATCGCCAGTGTGCAGATGCAGGTAGGACTAGTACTTGTCAGGCCCCACGTTGGGCGCCAGTGTAAAAAGGTGTGAATGTCTCGGCTGACAAGCTTGAGGTGCAGGGTCCAAATAAGAAGGCCAGGGTGTAGCAAAAAGTGTACTTTTACTTCGCAGTACCAGCGTATTATACAAAAATAGTGCGTGCGTGCTCCGTCCGTCAACCAATTCCAATCAGGACGTTGGAGACAGACGCGGAGTCACGGGGCAAATATTGGTAATGCGCCTTCGGAAGTCCCAATCTGCGATTCCCCTAAAGAACGTCACAGTCGGATGCAACCTCAGGTTATTACTTTACTTGCTTACTTACTTCTTACTTCTTACAATATTCAACATAATCGTCGGAAGGTCTTTAAGGGAAAAAAATCTGGACACCGCGGTGTAGAAATCGACTCTCAATGTGCTAGTGTCATCTAGCGGCGAGCGGCGCAAACATTTCCTAGACCGGATAGATCTTGCAATAAGCACGGGGATCCGCGGTGGCTTGGTAATGCAGGCGAACACCATGAGATGGCGCTAGTAATATTGATTGATAAATGTGACGTTGTTACAATACTTTGTTATTCGTATGCATGGCTGACGTGGTGTAACCAGGCATCCGGTGGACCGAAGATCTGATGAAGGTTGTGGGAAACACAGGACTTATTGTTGTGGAAATCCTTGGGAAGGCCCTTGTCCAGCGGTGGGCGTCATTTGGCTGAAACGAATCAAGGATTACTCTTCAATAAAACCCTTTTGCCAAGTGGTCACTGCCAGTGGTGACTTATTTCAACCACCAATATCCACTTCGTTTATTTTGCGTATGCTGCTATGTACAATCCAAAGACCTAGACAAGATCTTTTATTAACATCACTATAATATAACCCATAGCTCTTAATTTGCACAGTTAATCGGATTTAAAATTCCATTACATCAATGAAAAGGTTAATGACATCATCACAAAATCCGCTGAACTGAAAATATATTTTCAGTGAAAACATATTACGAAGATCATACATCCACTATGAAAGTTATTTGTCTGCGTCATCCAAATTCTTTTCCAATATTTGTTTAGGACCCTCAACGGATGACCTTATTGTAATGGGGATAAGGAAACTTTGGCGATTTTGGTATTAAACTCTTTACATGCAAAATCTCATCTTTCTGTTTTATCTCAAGTCATTGGTTAAAACTTGATTTTTAGTAAATCGAATCAGATTCTATAATTTCCCATCTGTATAATGTATAATAAAAAAGTACATATACAAATAGTAAGTACGTATTTTTACCTTTTCAAATATTTATATTATGCTAAAATCGCAGAATTGCTAAAATCAAGTGGCAGTGGGCGGGGCACATAGATCGTAGAGACGATGGCCGTTGGGGCAGAAAAGTTCTCGAGTGGCGACCACGGGCTGGAAGACGTAGCGTGGGCAGACCTCCTACTAGGTGGACCGACGATCTGGTAAAGGTGGCGGGAAGAGCCTGGATGCGGGCAGCGCAGGACCGTGCATTGTGGAAAACCTTGGAGGAGGCATTTGTCCAGCAGTGGACGTCATTTGGCTGAAACGAACGAACGAACGATATTATAATGGAAACTCAGACATGACAGTTATGTTGTGCCAAAATTAGTATTTTTAATAAATATTCTCCCCTTTTCTTCTTAAACCCTTTATCCCTAGTTCAGAGAAATACTGTTTTATGAGACACAAACGCGAAGATTCGCTATAACTTCACTATACTTTCTAGTTTGTACTGCAGCAACGGATATTTCATTTTTAGGGACCTATTCTTTCATTACTTATCTTCCATGTATGATTATATCTAAATGATGTTATAACAAAAAAAAAGTAATGTATTATTTATGAATTTATGTTTAAGCTTTCGTTAGATGAACAAATTAATATTCAGTAAACACTATCACAAATGCTAAATACGTTGCGATGTAGGCCTTATTTATATCACAAACAATAATAAACCCAAAACGAGACGTTTTGTCGTTGATAAATGACCCTTATTCTAAAATCGTCTCCTCCATTTGGAGCGAGATTTATTTCTGTTATTTGTTTGGAATGATAATCTTGTATTCTCTCCATCGTGCAAGTAAATGTTTTGCCAGGTTTTAATGAACGGAAATGCGAATAATGATGTGCACATACTGTGTTTGTGATGAAAATAAAATATACATTCTAATATGCATATTTATAACTAGATCAATGAGATTCTTTCGTTTGTCTCTACCACATACTTCCACTGATCAAACGTCTCCCCTAAATATTCCTACGATCTTTACTAGATTATCGGTCCACCGACCTACCAATCCTACGTCTTCCAAATTCTATCAAGAGAGAGTTATTATGGATGGCGTAAAAAAATTTAGGGACTGGATGAAACGACTGCGTATTTTTTAAATAACTCAAATTAGTACATAAATCAGGTTCTCTAGAATTAAATTAGGAGATGGATGATTATAACCTCATATAATCTCCTAATTTAATTCTAGAGAACCTGGTTACAACTTTGCCCAGATATTTTATGGTAGTATTAAATATTCAATGCTACAACTTACTGCAGACACATCGAGTGCATTTCGAATTTCACTAAGATTATCCTTTCCTAGTAAACTTCTGCTAAAAGTAATCTAAGTTTTAATCTGATCTCCAACTAGATAGAACTCAGAAACAAGACGGTAGGTAGTTGATACGAGTGCTTAATTTTAGAAGATGTCAGGACCAAGTATTTTGGGAAAATTAGTAGTCTGACATCGGCCATTTTGAGTTTCGGATAGTTGAAGAGGCTGTTGCTAACTTAAGCACGATGAAAATTATTTTGTTACATAGAGGTCAACGTCCTGTAACTGATGTAGGCACTCATCTTAAATATGGAGTTGGGAGCTTTATTCTAATCTGGTTGGTTGCATAGCTGAGAAGTTATTTTTGGACTTACATAGCCTTATTTTAAAATTATTTCAGGCAATTTACTTCCATAGTTAATGTTAACATTAAATTAGTTCTATTTTACTACTTAAAAGCAGGATGTGACACATTTTACCTAAAAATATGACCTGATAAAAATACTAAAATCGTAACCTTTCTAATTAAATTAAAAATATGTCAAAAAGAGTACCATTTCCGTCCATATATTTAACATTACATTAGGTCGACGAATATTACGTAAAATATTTTAGAGAAGCACGACTATTTATCATGACAGCGTAATTTTTTACTCTTTCCCAAATGGGATCAACTTTGCAAAATATGCTAGATCCTGGAAATGTAGCACTAATAAGGATTACTCTGGTTTGGTGCCTCTAAAAATGGCTGAAGCTAGAACGAAAATAACGTAACACATATTGCTGTAAATCATGAGATTCTGCTAAGCTTAGTTTTTTTTGTACGAAGACCGTCTGGAAAAGCGCTCTTACACACGAGCAGCACATTGACGACTGCAAAGGCGACCGCAGTCGCCGTCACTTGTCGGCAGCTAGCCGTCGACGTGCCCGCAGCAACACCGACGCCCATGCTCTATTTTTTAATGTTTTATTATGGTAGCCTTCTAAATTCGAGTTCCATATTATTTCATTGTTTTTGACAGCACACATTTTTTAGCAATTCCGAAACAATTTGTTCGGAACCCATTAGGTGTGCGTGTAAGCTCCTGGACTACTGACAGTTGACCTTCAAAATGGCGGAGGCGGCTAGCTGTCGCCACCTGCCGGCGGCAGCCGCGAACGCGTCGACAGCACGTCGGCAGCATGTCGACAGCTAGCCGTCGCCTTCTGACGTCGATTGCAGTTACATGCGTCGACAACAAAATGCTGTTCGTGTGTAAGAACCCTCCCAGATCTTTCTAACTACTGAAGTCTAATTCACTTTTCTCAACATATCTATTGCATTACATAAAAGGTACACATGTGACACTCTGCAAGAGTCGGACTCGGATAGTATACAATCGCATTATCATTATTTCGCTTAAGCACACTAGCTTAGTATTGCTAGTGCTATTTGTACATAATCTCATAATTTTTTGTTACTTAAAAATCACTTAACATTAATATTATCATTCAATCCCACATAATATCAGTTTTCTTATCACAAATAGAGACCTCACACTATGACATTACCTATCATTATTATGATTTACCTATGTATAAGAATGTTTATAGACTCTCGCGGGTACGCACACACTTGCAAGTCCTTAAAAACTTTATTAATAAAGCCCCTTTCTCACTATCTTTGAGTGACTAAAATAATAATTGAAAACACAATGAAACAAAATAAATTTTAAGTTTGCGAAAGACGTGCATTGCTATTTATCCCTTTAATGCGGTGCAGCGATGGGCGACATGTAAAACTGCGAAATATGTGGAATATTGTTTCATTGTCCTCAAAAATTAGACAAAGATCTTATCCTTATAACCTCTAGCATACCAGGTGATAAAAAATTACCGAATACGTAATACGGAAAGTAGAAACGGGTTCTTACTACCGAAGAGTGTCACAACACACGTCCAATTGTCATGTATGAACCGATCCCCGCTCGTGCCGCGCATACCGAATTGACTCAAGTAAATATCTATCAACTGAACGGGTCTTTAGGGAATGAAATATATCACGGGACATGTGCCCTGGGCGTAAAGCATCTGCTATGATGGTCCCACTCAGAGCTAATTTTACTATTACGAACAGACTACCTACAAACCAAATAAATAGTAGTACCTACTCAAGTAAATGAATATTTTTGAAAATGTGAATCCATCCATACTAAATATTACAAATACAAAAGTAACTATCTGTCTGTTATCGTTTCACGCTTAAACCATTGAACCGATTTAACTAAAAATCGGTTTACTTACGTTAGATGAAAACCGGTGTACAAAGATTTTATTTTAAGACACAGGAAAAAGCATAGGATTGTTTTTTAAGTAGTTACGCGCTAAACTTAAGAGTTAGGCAATATATCTAAATTCCCGCGGGGGAAGCTGTACGCAGAAACGAGTTGTTGAAAAAAGCTGCTATGAAAACAAAATAATCACTTTAAAACTTTTCATAAACATGTTATTTCAACGCGCAAAAATCTATTTTGTTTCCAAAATATATCGCTACATTTTTACAATAGGTAAAACTTCCAAAACTTTATTTATCCTATGTATAGTTTCAAATCTATGTCGCCGCCTGAGCACTTTTAAAGTTTTAAGATATTTGCAAGTTTGTATCACAGTTATTGTAGAAAATACAAGATATTCTTGAGAGTGTTTAAGAAATTCTAATACAAACGAAATGCTACGGATCTTAGTCTAATCCTTATTAATTCATTTGGGAATTTAATAATACTCCATCATATTACAATATTCCAATGAATTTATAATTATTATTATAAGTATTGTAATCAATTTTAATATTTTATTCACATGGATGATCTGCCAACATAAAATATTGTCTTACAACAAGCAAGATGGTCCGGGAAAAATAACTTAAACTCAATATTATCGAGAAATGCTAATAGATTTCTAAATAATATTTCAAACCGTGGAAAATATCATTGTTAACCCTCGCTGTACGAGGTGGGGTGTGACACACCCCAGTCCTTTAAAAATAGCCACAATTTTAAAAATTTGCAAGTGCTGAATTTGAAATTCTCAGTAGCTGGAATTATGACACTGCTGCTTCGATCAGCGTTGCAAAATCAGTCCAGCGGTGACTACCAACTGAGTTACATGCCTTTAAAGTGCGTGTGGGTGTCACACACCCCACCTGGTACGGGACGTTGTTAAAAAGTTTAAAAAAAATCTAACAGTTTTGGTGTAATTTATATATTTTTAGCTTTGTCAATTGAATAAAATTCCAATACAAATATTATTTTTCGTGATTTTTACGGTATCTGAAATTTTCAAGCACTTTTAGTCAAATGAGATGACTTTTAGTGCAAATCTGGAAGTTTAGTACTGAGATCCGAAGATGTATGTGAACATACACTTATGGGCTACAATTTATACTTGGTGATACAATTTATGGGCTATTGAAATGGAATAACATATTTTATAAATAAATAAAATTGTTACGCTCCCATTTTATGCATTGAGCATACTCATTTTCTTTCATCAGAATTGTGGTAAATTGAAAACCGATTATCAAAACAAATTTATACCCTTCCAGTTTTTAATTTACTTTTAAATTATAAGTAAATACTTATACTTTGTAAAATAAAAACGGTTGTCATAATTAAAGGCACTAATTAAAATTATACATAGGAAACTGAATCCTAAATTACAAGAACAACGGAAATTATGTCTTTTTGTTTTTTTTATGATAAAAATGTTATAATACATATTTTCAGCTCAGAGCATTTCTTAAACCTAATTAGCATACGTAAATAATGAATATTAAATATTAAATTCCACCAAAAAAAATGTTGAATGAAAATTTTATCACTTTGTATATTGGGGTGTGTCATACCCCACCTGGTACGGGACGTAACTTTTAGTCACCTCGTACACGGAGGGTTAACATAGACCCATGAAAAGGACTTGTTGTTTATCCCGCTTTCGTTATTAAAACAAGGTTGTTTCGAGCCAATTAATTTTTTGATTGACTTTTGCAACTGTTGAATTTTCCTTTTGTATTTTCTACTTATAGATCTTGGCGGGATTGAGGAAATTGGAATAATTTCGTCGCAATATTTAATTATTTAACTTGGTTAAAATAACCAAAGTTCACCGGGATCCAGGCGTTTTCTAAATAAACCTATAGCACTCAACTGCTAGTTACCTATAATGGGGATTTGAGCAATATTGATTGTTTAAAATAACATAGGAACCTACATGAACTCCCTTCGAAACTAGGCAAACGGTTTTCTGGCAAACTTTCTACTGCCAAAATTTGGTTTTCCGAATGCGCGTTGCTAAGGTTGGAGGTAGGCTTTTCCTAAGTGCACAGATGTCACTTTTATTTGAATTTTCACAAAATCTTCAAGATTCAGGAATTTTGTACTATGAAAATTGAATTCCATTCGAAAATTGAGATGGCGCTAGGATTGCAACATGATTTACGCCCTCTAGAGGAAAATGTGTGAACTACGTTTCATTTCCAACAGAACACAAGGAATTCAAGGATATTTTACAAATCCAAACCGGTTTTTCATTTCACGTTGCTTTGAATAGATGGAGCTACGAACCACATTTTTGATTTTCATTGCATTCATTTGCATGAAATTAGCTACTTCATTTTTACAATTTTTTAAAGTATTTTGTTACCCTACCAAAGGTAGCTCGTAAGTACCTGGCAATTTATTTATGGAACGATCAAGTAGGTTTTGTGGAGATTTTAAAAATAAAACATAGATTCCAACTTTTCATAATCTAATTTCGATTACGTACTGCAAGGACAGCATGATATTCCTAAGAATTATATGTCACGTTATAGGTATAACACATTGATGGATTTAGTTGAGGAATGATTGGCAATCCCTTCGGGATACACTATGATATGAGCTTACCCTAAATATTATGTAGTAATTATGACATGGGAGAGCGTGCACTGGTAGCATCGAATGGGCATGCTGAAACTTGATAAGGATAATAACAGGTTCAAACTGTAGCACAAAGTAAGGTAAACTTTGTGAAATATTGTACAGTTGTTAGGTGCTAATTTCCCATGCATATTACTTCTCCACTGACTTTTTTCTATAAGCCTTCCTTCGAGAGCTTCATTGATGTTTGTTTCAATAATTTTTTAGTCTTATAAAGCTTATTGCTGTTTAAGAAGTGAAGCACTTAAGCAGCATATTGATAGGTAGAGTTTAGGTATATCTACAGGATAGAAAAAAACAGGCATATAGGTACCTCCCTGAACTAGATCGGTTAGTTCAACGATAATTATATTATTTCCTTTTAAGGCAGTACGATACTGTACTCGTGGAGGAATCGGAATCTACAGGCACTTTGCGTTGACCTACATTTGGCGTAAAGACATTTCTTATAGCTTATGAGTAGACATCGGATTATATGCATTTGCATTATTGCATATGCAAACGCATATAATGCTATTTTTATAGCGTTATTGCATATTTTGGTACTTTTTCATTGACAGTGCTTATTTTAGTATTTATACGTGTTAGACGTGTTGTACTTCGCCGCCGTCTCCACACCAAACATCAACACATCGCCCTCGCACGCACTGCGAGAGCGCATTGAGAGCGATCCGTACCAGTGTTGCCAGTCGGGTCTTGTCAGAAATTACCAGAAATATAAAAAAATGTAAACTTTTTGAATAAAAAGTAACCTTCATATTTGCGGTAAAAGTGACCGGTCGTATAAAAACGTTTCCTGGATTTGCGTTATATTATCGAAAGACATTCGCTAAAATTCATTTTTTTTAACAAACAAATCAAATTCATGTTTAAATGGAGTTTATGACATAATTTTTAAATTGTCACTATTAATATTTTTTACTATATTTATATTGTCACAAGAATTACAACCAATAAGTACCTATATAATTAATTAATTATGTATTGTGAAAATAAAGTTAATTCTAATAATGTTTTTTTGATTGTGCATATTTTGTGCATATTTCGCCCTTTTTTAGTGCATATTTGCGTGCATATTTTGGCATTTTGATAGTGCATATAATCCGATGTCTACTTATGAGGAACAAATCTGAACCCTCGACGTACTAGTTGGACTAGCATTTGGTAATTTTTTAAATTTCAAAATACATCCAAAGATATCAGAAAAATGTTCGCAAAACATTTACCTACCTATTTGAGTAGGAAATTAGAAGCAAACAAAAAGTCGTGAAAATGTGAAGATTGATAAGAACCTATCTATTCGTTGAAAGCAATGTAATGAACCGAATACTTTATAATAATATCCTGTTATCTTTTATCGTCACTCACAGGCTTTGACGTTGGTTCAAAACATCTCCTAAAATTAAATGAGACAAGGTTATGGACGAAACAAGGTGCCAATTGTTAGATAATAGAGAGTTCGTGACGAAAACAAACAAACGAAATCAGCTACAGAATCCCATGCGTTATGAAGGTTGAATTTCTTCAAGCGTGAAAGACAAATATGTATAAACAAAAAGATAAGGAAAACGTATTCTCATGACTTTTAGTGCGTAAAACGTGTATCAAAAAGGAGCTTACAAGAAATATATTTTTGTTACATAGCTTCTAATATCAGTTTAGAAACTTTTAAAGTTGCAAATAACTATTGACACAAGTACACAACTAACTTTGTAGTTTATTAGACAAAGAATTTCATACTAAATACATTTATTCCAACAACTTTAAACTAAATAAAATCCATATACTCGTAGGTAAATGTTCATTCAATAAGATCTACTTCCAATTTCAGATCACAAAAAATTACCCATTGTAGTTGATAGTTGAAGTTTGTACTATAACACAATACTCGTAACAACTTCAAAAGGCAACAATTTCATTTAATATAATTTTCCCAAGGTACAGGTGGATGGTGTAATAATGTTACTCGTCATATTTCAATTCCACTTGTTCAGTAGAAACACAGGTGCGTCTTTCGCTTACTTCCTGTAATATCCAACTGCAAATTAATATGAATGTAGGTACAGTACATCAGACTATTTTTTTGTTGCAAAATCACTCTTACTATGTTTACATAAGGTGCCACAGTGATCGCTACTCTAATATTTAGTTAGTGAATTTTTTTTATGCATAACAAGGCAAGTGTTTGATCGCAACGCACCTGGTGTTAAGTGAGATGCAGCTAGTCTAGGATGGTACATAACCTGCCTTGTAAGTGCCTATTCACTCTCGCCTTGAAAAGGCCAGGATTATAGTGTTCAGAAAAGACAGCAGCAGGCAGTGAATTTATTTGTGTTGTTACATTACAATCCCTGGAGTTATTTTATCTGACAGAGAACTGACATATTGACCTTGAAATTGTGTATTTCAGATGGAAGATTCCAAAGAATTCAAGTATACAACCGGTGGCGGTTCAATTCCAGTCACCAAGCCGCCTGGAAAAATCCTTTCTTGCAGTGGCGCCCATCTTTTGGTGTTTATTATTGCCATCTTTTTTTTATGAAGTTTATGGGTGGAAAGCCAATAATAGAAGCAACATTGTGTGCTGACTATCCGCTCATACACTTCTATTTTGTTGTTAAATATTTTTTTATTAGGGAATCTCTCATGTGTGTGCTGTTGTTTGTCTTGTTAATTTGTTGTTGTTTATTTTATTTGTGATGCCCACATAATTTTTTTTAGGTTGTCAACTTATACATTATTATTATGTTAACCATTATAACAGAGCGTACTACTCTATATGAGG
Organism: Ostrinia furnacalis; assembly: GCF_004193835.3. Lineage (NCBI taxonomy): Eukaryota > Metazoa > Arthropoda > Insecta > Lepidoptera > Crambidae > Ostrinia > Ostrinia furnacalis. The sequence continues at coordinate 11,267 of NW_021131754.1, read as the reverse complement.
TTAGTTTACATGATGTTAGGTTACATTTTTTTTTTGTGTTGCAACTCTTATTTTGTATATTATGTTGGGACAAGTAAGTAACATTTTTTTTTGTTAGGTTATATTTATTTTATACCTACACTGCTTTTGGGCTTTATAGCTTATAACTTTTAGTTACTTACTTTAATTATTTTGTTTTTTCATACAAGACAAACACAGTTTTAGTTTTAATTTTAGTGTTTATTTATTTGTACTCATAATAAGTAAGTACATAATGTTTTTTAAAGTACCTACCCAGATATTTTGTTTAATTAATTAATGCTACCTAAAATCTTTAATATTGTTTATGTACTTAGGTAACAAATTGCTTTTGTGTCAATATGGACATATAACTTTTATTTCTTGTTACCTAGTACACATTATTTTGTATTAATTACATAATGTTAGCATAATATTATAACTTTTATTTGGAATTAATTAATTTAATTTGGCTTAATTTTGATAACTTAAGGCAGATATTCCTATTAGTTATTTAGGCATTATACTGCAGTATATTTATAAGGTTTGGTACATAATGTTATTACTGGCTAGTGAGTTGTTTGTGGGTACACTTACTAACTTGTTAATATTTATACGGGAATAACTTTAATTGATTATTATTTTGGTTTTGATAAAAATTAAAAGTTATTAATTCTTGTTAAGTGCCATTCTTCTTGTATAACTTTTGTGTAGTTTAAGAATTAATATTAATAATTTTCATTTAACTTTTGGAAAATATTTTTGCCACATAGTTTTTTTTTCAAAAATAAGTTTATTAAGCTACCTTCTTTAAGGAAGATTTTTTTTAAATTATAGTTTTGCCAAGGTTCTCAGTCGTAGGACTTAGGATTTTTTTTTTCTGGGTAGGTAGGTACTTTGCTTTGGTAACTAACTTGAGTTTAGTTTTTTTACACACTCGTGTTGTGTAATGTTTTTCTGTTGGGAATTTACTAACGGTAGATTGTTTTATCGCAGTTTTTTTTTGGACACAATAGTATTGTGTAGTTTTTCTGTTAGGAATTTATTAACGGTAGAGTCTTTTAGCAAAATTTTTTTTTTTAGACACAATCGTATTGTGTAGTTCTTCTGATGGAAATTTAATAGATTGTTTTATAGCAAAAATTTTTTTTTATGGACAAAATCGAGTTGTCGGGTAACTGCTACATACTTACTAGCCTCGGTGCTTTATTCTGTAACTTATAGTTCAGAAAATTTTTTCCAGAGATTTTATCTCTGTGTTTTTGTTTTGTTTTGTTTGAGTGCTATGTATCTCCTATATACATGCCTCGTTTGTTTTGTCTTTTCCAGGGATGACATCATGTGCTTTTATGCACTATTCCCTGTGTTTTATGTTTTGTTGCGATGACGTCCAATTTATATTGTGGCCAGCGACGTTTTTGTTCTGTGGTTTTTAACCCAGACATTTTTTCCAGGGATGACATGTGTTGAAATATACACTTTCCCTAGGGCCCACTGGATGGCTATTCCAGAAAATAGGTTAGTAATGGCCGAAATAGCCTTACAACGTTACTGGGGATTCGAGTACCACTGGTTCACAGTTGGGACTCTATGGGGAATTTTGAATGCAGGTGGCAAGCAGTGTAATTTGAAACTGATGCTTACAGGTATGAAAGAGAGGTATGAAAGATGATTGTATGTTAGTGTTGGGTTTTATTTATGCTCGGACAGCAGATATTGTTTTAGGTTTGAAGAGCNTATTTACATTTCTAATTACAACACAAGGAACGGTAACTCTTATAAAAGACAATGCCGGAAATTGGCGTCTTTTTTTTTCGCGCGGCCATCGACCAAACCTTGTTTTTTGATTACAAAATAGTGTAATAAACCAAACTTACTATGACATGTATACCTCTAAACTCAGTCTGAACTGAGTTACGAGCATCAGAAGTTTGATGATTTTCATTTTGCGCGCAAGTTTTGTAAGAAATTGCAACAAAATAGTGACATTGTATGTGTAATCAAACAATACCATCCATTAAAGGCTCCAGACATCAGTATGAAGTAGAATCAGCGCAATATTTTGTTGCAATTTCTTACAAAACTTGCGCGCAAAAAGCAAATCTAGTATGTAAAATCATCAAACTTCTAATGCTCGTAACTCAGTTCAGACTGAGTTTAGAGGTATACATGCCATACTAAGTTTGGTTTATTGCACTATTTTGTAATCAAAAAACAAAGTTTGGTCGATGGCCGCGCGAAAAAAAAAAGACGCCACCTTCCATACAAAATCTGGCATTGCCATTTCTGCAAGCCGGACAACCTCTTTTTCACGTGCAGACAATTCACCATCTTCACTGTCTGCACCGGTGGCGGTTCAATTCCAGTCACCAAGCCGCCTGGAAAAATCCTTTCTTGCACAGTGAATGTTCGTAATTTTGTTCTGAAATATGACAGAATCCAAATAATATCCTATGAATATTTGTATCACTGTCTTTGAAATTATTATATCAGACTACGTGAGGTTACTGCTCTACAAAAGGCACCAATACACGGCATCGAATAATGTTTCTCGGGCATTCGTTTCAACTCTTTTCAACCGTTACATTATTAAAAGTGAGTTGAACTTTCATAATATTTTCATCACACCACCATATTATTATTATATTTTTTAAATATTATTTTTTTCGTACAAAGTTTTCCAGAAATTCTTTACGATCGCAATAATAGCTCATGCCTAAATTAAAAAAAAACGACTTGGCATTGAACTACCAATTTTGAGGGGTCCCCGGTTCAATCCCTAATGTGGTGAATTCACTTCTCAACGTTAAGTTCTCTTATACCTTTAAAAGTACCTACTCGTAAACATAAGTTCGATCACATGCCCGGGCACACTGTATAATGTTTATGATTCGTCCAGGTACTAACTTGTGCTCATCATACTTAGTTTTATCTCCAGTGATACCAGACTGTAACCGCTCCCTATCTTACCTAGTATACTTTATAACAATAAAACTCAAAAAGTACCTAAAATAATGTTTATGACTCCAGGTATAAAGTAGTGCTCATCATACTTAGTTTTATCTCCAGTGAGATTCCAGCCTGTCACCGCGACAAACGCTTGTAATTTTGTACGCAAATCTAGGTTATGTGGTAGGTACTTTACACGTGAAATATATATAACTCAAAGGTGACTGACTGACTGACTGAGTGACTGACTGACTGACATAGTGATCTACAGGGTGTTAGGTAAATGGGTATATGAGCCGACACTAGCCCATGTTAACATGGGCATATAAATGGTATGGTGAAGTCAGAAATTTGATATCATCATTTTATTTTTTTTAATTTTCATACAAAATAATTTTTATAAAATCCGATTGCTTGTGAATGTGCTCGCTCCGATTGCTCGGGAAATAACATAATCTTCTGTTGTATGATAAAAAGTGTATGCTATTTTTCTTGTTTACTCATACAATTTTCATTATTTATAAGGGTCAAATTACTCTGAACAGATCATAACACAGCGCAAAGTTCACTGTCGCGCTCTTCACGATGCAGCAAATGGAATTAGATTGTCTGTTAGGAACTCAATTTGAATGAAATTGTCCCATATGGACTGATCTGTCGGTAGATGTGTAGCATCTCAAACACTATTGGTAAAGGAAACTGAGTATCAGCAGTATCAGTCTAACTTTTTAGTTGCATCTCAAACTGAAGTTGAAAATAAGTTTAAAACATCGAATAGCCTAAAGTGGGAATCGAACCCACACCAGTCAGAGCAGTTAAAAATGATTTTATTGGTGCTATTTTATATACTTTCATTATTTTTCTTATAACATGAAATTAAGTAAGATAACTAGTACCAAAAATATCTGAAAACTTGCCTATTTAACGACTTTGAGAAAATTTACAAGCTTAGGACTATTAGAATTCACAAATGTTGTTTACTTGAGTACTGCAGTCAACCTTATTTTCATAAATCACAATCTTACTACGACCAATTTACGCTAGCATTGTAGTCATTGCATGTAGCAATGACAGGCAATAACAATAAATACATGACAAGCATGCTGTGTCAATAGGATTGTAATACAAGAATGCACGTAATGGGTTCTGAGAGATGGATTGAACACTCTCCTGATATCTGTTTTCCTTTTATTACTTGAATGTATGAATGAGTACTTACTGCTTCTTCAGGTCTTACCATCACTGCCAACACACATCACACGAAGGTTTCAAATAAAAATAATAAAATCAATAAAACTCGTAATGAAATTAAAATTACTGTTCCAAACGTATTTTTTCCTCTAAAAACGATATACGAAGCTTCAGTGACATTAACTTATCACAATGTGTAGTAAAGTGCATCTTGTTAATTTTGAAACTAAGCAACTTTGATAAAAAGTTTTATTGCTGAAATATGCCTCCGTGTAATTTATTTAAGTAGCCTAATAAAAACTGCCAGCTCATAGCTTTTGGGTATCCAAACCCAAATAAGACATAGATATCGTAAAGCCATTTTGAGAAGTTTGAAAACTTAACAAAGTTGAAGGAACTTGGTTGATTGAAAAGAAATTATACTCGTATTCCGTGTTTCCGATGGATTGGGCCGAGTCTGAAGACAGGACTATTCCCACCTCTCGTTCCCACCGCTACAACTCCTGTGTAGCCAGGATCTACAAATTGACCGCCAATAAAAACCCAACCAGTGAAGGTCAAGTTTGTCCCGAGCTTAAAGTCAATAAGTTTGAAAACAGAGATAATGAAGTCAGTTATTACGAACACAATGAAATAAAGCAATTTAATTGTAATCCATGTAAACCGGTCTATTTAAAGAAAAGCTTTGTTAATAAATCAGGTCAGTGGTGAATTTAATTTAGGGGACAACTTCCAAGACTATTTGAACGTTTCTCCTCTAAAGGATTTGGTCTCAGTCAAATTAGTTTTATAAGTCCCGAGCTATTTGAGTGAGGTTGTTTTATTTGCGAGATCCAATTTGTAATATTGTTAGGGAATTCCAAAGGAAAAATGTCCTCATTTTAAGCATATTAGGGTGCTTTTTAAAACTGGGACAATTTCCTAAAGAAATCCTTGATGGATGGAATTAAAAGGTTTATTCATATAGTTTAATAATGGTCAAGCTAGGTATTTGAGAGGATAAACTGCTGTTACAGGAAAATTAAAGAAATCGCAATATCTATACTTTCTTGAAGAATTACTGAACTGTAACAAATATTTTGGAAAAAAACTAAATTATAAGTATGTAAAAAAAGGAAAGAATCATGGAGCCTCAACTATGCTATGTATTTTTTGCGTTAGTTGTGTAAACTACATGGACAAAGATGTATCACATTCTGTACTTAATGTGTGCTACTGGAACTTCAATGTTTATACTGAAACCGATCCGTCAAGGTTAACTTTCAGGAATATTACCTACTCGCTACATGCCCGAGGGAATAAATACTTTTCACTTTGCATTTTAGTTTGCACGCGTAATAAATCAATCTGTCAGACAAGCCATTAGGTATGTTATAAGTAAGAGTATTTTTTCCTTTTAAGGCTTATATACGATTCCTTACCGATATACATATAAGTAAGTACTTACCGATACCTATTCAATGATTTTAAAGGATTTAAGAAGGGGAAGTGGTACCACTTCTTAAATGGGTAGTTAGTAGGTAGGTAGCTGCTGCAGTCCATTGATGAAAGAAATTGTAGTGAGGTCTCCCGATTATTTTGTCCAGCCATTGCTTTCTTTCTTGATTTATAGGTAGCGCTTTGGTGATGATCACCATAGTTAAGCAGCCTGCACTGGATGGGTAAACATTCCAATCATTTATCCTTACTAAATAAGGCTTATTTATATCTATTTAATGTATTCGTACCTATAATAGGCCTACCTTTGGTTGTCATAATATAACAAATTTTGTTTTTTGTCGGGTTAACAAAACATTACATTCTTTATGCCACATTGTTCGACCATTTATTTTGCTTTAGTTTTTTGCTGAATGATTTCAATGTGAATTTCATCTGGCCTTCCTGTAGCTCGCTTGAGCGAGCAGTCAGTACTAGTAACTCAAACAAACACAAGTGTTATAGTAACAGAATAAAGATGTTGCTATTTCGGATTTTGTTATCATTTCCGAGTGATTGTACAAAATATTTGTTTGATTTCGACTTCAAGAGAAATTCGCCCCACATATACCCAAATTCTGCGAAACGAACAGAGTTTCAAACCTTTTAATGTGTCAAATTACATGCAAATTGTTGAAGTTCCTCCCAAAGTTATAATCATCACCTAATAATTCGGTATTTCTCTGAATTCGTTAATTTTGTGTCAAGTGTAAATTTTATACGAAATTAATTAAACAATGCGGGCTTTGATGTGTGAATTTCACCAACATTAAAACTCGCATCGAGGTGTTATTATTGAAATAAAGATAATGGTACGGACGATAACAAATTGACAAACACTGTCACACACTTTTTATTAAAATTGGGGCGATTATCCACGGAAATCTGTGAGCGTAGTGTGAGTTTACGGAAACTTTCAAGAATTAAAATCTTTATTTATTTTTTAAACGCAGTCGATATCGAATGCGTTTGTCTTATGCCCGTTTTCACCATCAATCCCTAATTTTTAAGTGACCCCTATGGTAACACATAACAGAAATTTTGTTTTCATAGGGGTCACTTAAAAATAGTGATTGATGGTGAAAACGGGCATTAAATTCACACTACGCTCCCTAGTCTGATGAGTTCTCGATTGTATGTAAGTATAACAACTAAGTATTAGGCTGAGTTGCACCACCAAACTAACAGAAATTATAACGATAACCGGTGTTTTTTGTATGGAATTTGACATATTTTTGACGTTCGTCAAAGTTAAAGTAAGATGGTGCAATCCAGCCTTAGTCTAGCTCTTAGCTCGGTCAGTTCCTGAGGTATGGGAGCGGTACGGGAAGGGTGACATTGACATTTATTTATGAAGTGACAGAGCATACACACTTGAAGTCTCGCTGACGTTTGACGACTCAAAATCTCACGGCCTCTGCCGCTCCCATAGGTACCTCAGGTACTGACTGAGTATAAAGTGATAGACCTATAATATAGCAATTTAGACAGTTCAATACCATTGTTTAGGAATGAACTGTTATTGTTGGCAAACACTTCAATTACCTTGGCACATGAACTCTAACAAAGTCTGGATTGTATCTTTAAATAAATTAATAGCCTAACGATTGCTTTCAAATCAAGACTCGTGTATCCAGGATATCAATTAATAGATCAATTAATTCCCTATAATGCTTTTTTTACTTTTGTTAGGCTTGGTTGTACCATCTAACTAACTATAAAAAACGTCAAAAATCTGTCAAACTCCATACAAAAAGCACCGGTTATCGTTATCGTTACCGATAAAGTTAGGTGGTGCAACACAGCCTTGAAGTAAAAGTAACTTACTTTAACAAACGTCAAAAATCTTTCAAACTCCATACAAAATGCACCAGTTAATGTTATAGTTACGGTTAAAGTAAGTTAGGGCAACTCAGCCACACTTTGACACTATCCATAAATCCAGAAGAAGCCAGCTTCGAAATGTTTATTCCCTAAATGTGGTCCAAAGGGATTCTCACCAGTTATTGGTGGTATGATCGCATAATAATTTATCACAAGGACAATACAAATTGTCTGCTGATGTGGTTATGGTTTTAGTAAAACTTTTAATTCCCTTTGAACAGACAAACCGATGAAGGTTAGGTTTGGTGGTCACACTATTTCTATCCTATTTACACAGATAATACAGAGTGATTTTGTTATCAGTATCCAAAAATTTTTAATAAACTTTATTACACAATTTAACAATAAAACTTTATCGTCATTATTCTTAGTCGCGATATTTTTCTTGAAAAAAAAAATATTGAAAATCTAGTTCGCGGGTACAGATAATAATATTTTTAAAGGTTAAGGCTTATTTTCGCATACCATTATGTGTATTAAGATTTGTAGTTAACTGTGTGTACGCATTTTTCAATGAACGAAGCAAATTATCCACGTGAGTCAATTTTGAAACTGCGCGCAGCGGTTAAAAATAATTAATTATGAAAAAAATTATATTGTTTTCTTTACGTAAATCGATTAGGTTACTGATTTTAAGTCGCTCCTAAAATTTTGGATACTAATAACAAAATCACCCTGTACTAGCGGTAGGAACGATAGTGGTGGTGTGTCTCTCTGAAAAGATGTTGTAACTACCTATATTATTATGTATATATTCACAGTTACCCTAAAAATAGACACACAATAAAATGATCCTATAAGGGTTCCGTTTTTTTTCCTTTTGAGGTACGGAAACCTAATGATTGTTATCGGTAATGTTCGTTATTTTCAGGAACTTATAAGCAATATTTTATTCATTCATGAAATGTACTTAATTTATTAAGAAGCTGGTATTCCATAGCTGGTGATTGCCTAAAAACAGCTATTAGGTAATCTTTATGGTACGCGTACTTAAGAATGTATTTAGTTTAGATCCAGGCGTAAAAACATTTGCATTTCTTAGTAAGCAATTAATTTTCAGCTCAGCCGTTTTTTGGATAATCTCAGTGCTAAGATGTTTTAGCAATGTCCTACTTTTTCTGGATATTTAACTAAAAGAAAAAAGAAAAGTAAAATAAAACAGTGGATAACAAAATGGCAATAACACTATTAATCTCTTTAATTAATTCTCACTTACAAAATATCTTTTCACTAGCACTTATTATAACACTTACTTAAAGGTACTCTTAAGTTCCATACACACAACACAATTAGGTTGTCTGTCACTGTGCACATCGATGAATCTTTGATTCATGGTGCGCGGGTGACATATACGCGAATGTTATAATACACTGACGTTGTTCCCGTTCGAATATTTGGTAGAAGACCGGAGAGACCGAATGGTTGTCAGTCTCACGGATGAGGTATTGTTGTCTCCACGACGCAGAAGCGATGCATGATGACCAGATTCCCTGCAACAAAAAATATACGTGTAAGCACGTGTAGATTGACTAAATATACGTCTGCTTCTAAAATAGCAGCATGAATGTAGATTTCACACTGTTTGTATAACCGAAAGATAATAATACACCTGAAAGATAATATACACCTTCATTAATAAGACTAAGACAAAGGAAAACATAAATTATGTAGTTGCTGTAAATCGCGAAACAATGAAAACCAGTAAATCTTGTTACAGGTAGCCTAGACCTTTATTAAAGGGAAATAAGCAATAATTTGTTACCTGCGAGAAATATAACATCTAGGATCTGACCTGATATCATTTAGACTAAGAGCTAGTGAACGCCAGACTTACGTCATTTTATAAAAGCTGAAAGTTTGTCAGCGTATGCTCCCAATATAGGATATAATGTTGGTGAATTATGAAGTTTGGGTCGTGGTGGCTTTGGGAGCTACCCTAAAAAAACTGTCTTTCAAGGAGTTGGAACTGTCAAAACTGTCTGGCTGTTAGGGAAAATACTTCTAATTATTGTCCAAATATTATACATAAAAATCAGATTTAATGGTATAACGTTAGTAGAATTACAGTCTTTTGAATATACAGAAAAAGCCACCGTAAAAGTTAGACTTACGTTATACTAAGCTGGTGGGTATGAAATGTTATGCATTTTCCGGATAAAAAAGAATAGTAAACAGGAAAAGTTTGTTTTGAATAGAACCGATTTGAAAAAATCTCTCACCATTAAAATTCATTTTTTTTCTGCTGAACATAGGCTGTATAAAATATTCTCAAAATAGTAAAAACCTTTGATAATTTACTATTTGATAAAGAATTTACGTATTTATTATTGATTAGGACTAATGTATACCATTATTTATAATTATAGAGTCGGTGTTGGAAGATTTGAAGATTTTATAGTTTCTTTGGGCTGTCACTTGACAGCCTGGCACACTTTTACGATGGTGGATCAAAGTATTTTGGTTTGACTATAGAGCGTGAGAACACGCACACAGTCATAATTATTTTAGTGTGAATAAAAATAGCATCGAAATTACCTAAACTTGACATGCCACGCTAGACGTAAACGCTCTTAATGTGCTTGAATGAAAAATGTCTTAAAAGTCTGTCACCAAAGGTCGTTACGTCACACATGACTGGAAAGGTATGAGAGCTAGGTGTTTTCTTGTCATCGAAAAGAGACAGACTAAAGCCCGTATAAACAGACGCATAGAGTGATAGAACCAAACACAGTGCTCTATTCAACGCTGTGCGTTCGATTTGCTGCTTTACGTTTGTGAATACGGGCGTTACGCATTTATATCTGTCACATTATAACGAATGTAGTCTTATCTTTCCGTTAGATGATCTACCAATAATGTGACAAAAGTTTGGTACCTAGTTATTCGATTTGGTGCCTTGTGTTTAACACACAATGAATTTAAACAGTTTTTAGCAATAGGGTAAGACGATCTAGCAAAAATGTGACAAAATATGTGTTCATTCACATTATAATAACTTATCTGTTCCCAACAACCTTTGAGACTTTTAGCACTTGTAGTTTCTGATTTTGTGCCTTAACGTTTTAAATAAAAGTTAATTTTAAAGAGCATTACAATTGAATTGCCTTAGAATTTACAGTGGTCGGCCCCGATTCAAGCGAGAATCTACGCGTTCTCCAGTACAAACAACTTCTATTTACTCTTGGCGTTCCGTAGCAGTGTCAAGGAGCTCTCGATTGTCCTCTACTTTAGTTAGATTTGACCTCTTCTTGAATTTATTTTGATGAAACTCAGTTAATCGGCTACAAGTATTTGCAGACTCGTTTACAAACGTAGACTAACCACTTATGTTTTTCAACATAATATTTTGAATCTTCAGACATTAAAACTGAAATGAAGATAGATTGAGAGTTCCACGAATTACTATTTTCTTAATACGCAATCAAAATATCTTTAATATTGAAGCCATTCCGTTAGCAATTATAAAAGGACATTCATTTAATTATTTTAAAGTTTACATAGTACTACAACAAACATTACCAAGTACCACAAATTCTATTACTTATTGCAAAATCGTGCATACCAGTGTTTAAGATTGAATGTCATATTGATACAGAAATATTATGTATTTCCACGTCAAGTTTGCTATTCAAAAGTAAACGAATAGCATCATCAGCCTGGAGTCTCCAAAAGAAATCATTTCAAAACTGCGTTCGTGAGACATCATAATGTAGTTATGTACTGTGGGCTGAGTGTGAGTTTACTAGTGAGCGCGTTAAAATAATGTATGC
>NW_021131753.1:0-1828 GCF_004193835.3 Ostrinia furnacalis | reverse complement strand
TATTCAAGCTGAAATTATTACTTTAAATATTGTTGTTTTGATTTCTTTGAAAAAAGGCCTAATGGCCAACACAAACTAACAAATATACATTTGTATTGGGCGGGGATCGAACCCGCGTTGTTTGGCACAATACATGTACCACTGGCCGTCCTAAGATGGTACACGGCTTTAGTCTTCATCAATCACTGGCTTTAATAATCTAAGGCTGAGTTGCACCATCCAGTAGCGGCGTAAGGGGGGGGCGGTGGGGGCGGTCCGCCCCGGGTGCCAAGCATCAGGGGGTGACACAAGTCGCGCAGATTTGTACTCACTGNACATCTGCATGGCAAATCTGCGGTCTATTTCATGATACGGGGTGGGGGGGTGCGATTGTCTTTCAATCTTCGAATCGGTTGGTAACCCCAAAATCCTGGGGGGTACCAGGGGGTGCCTTAGGACTTATGACGGGGGGGGGGGGATCGCCCCGGGGCCAACCCATGCTACGCCGCCACTGGCACCATCTTACTTTAACTTTGACAAACGTCAGAAATCTGTCAAACTCCATACAAAGAACACCGGTTATCGTTATAGTTACGGTCAAAGTTAGGTGATGCAACTCAGCCTAAGTCATCATTACTATATTCCAAAACATAAATGTACCGTCACGAGCACTAAATTCTACGTAGTTTATTTACACTACAAAAGTACATTTCGGTACGTGACTATCCGTTGATACCCTTACCTGAATTTACAAGCCCCGAAGGATCTTACAACACGTTCCCTTGTTAAAAAATTAAACAGCACATCAGCTCTTTATGAGGTTCTAAGTTGGCGTAAGCCACAGAATATACTCGAGCGTGGAGCCACGACTCGATAACAAGCAAGTTTAACCAAATAGCCAACTTTCAGTGTTATCTACACGACCAACTTTGAAAGTACAGTCGACAGCAGATAAGACTATTTTTTTTTGCAAATGGCTCTTAATACAAGTTTGATGATGCCACAGTGTTAGGCTGAGTTACACCACCTTATTTTAACCGTAACAATTGCGGTGCTTTTTAGGGAGATTTTTGACGTTTGTTAAAGTTAAAGTAAGATGGTGCAACTCATCCTTAAACTTGAGGTGTATCGTGTGTACAATTCACGCGGACAGAAATTGTCAGACGGAAGTATTAAAATTTGTAGCTAGCTGAATATTTATTGCCTTCGAATTTCAATGGTTAAAGTTGGATTCCTTTGACCCCAAGGATTTGAGTTCGATTCCTAGATGACGCACACAAAGAATTAGGCTTGTGGCTTAACTAATTCAACTTAATTATCTAAAAGGAAAATAAGAGCATGATTCTTTACAATTTCAAATTCGAATTCTTTATTAGTAATTAAGCCATTTTAAGGGCGCTTATACACGTCCCACATGCTTCAAAGGACACGTATTAATTGACAGATGGCTTTTGACTTATTCACAATCTTGTCCTAACCTATTGACATGAACTGTACTTGTATGTTACTGAATTAGGCTACATCTTCACACCCAGAAAGGCTTATCTACTAAGTCAGTATGCTCTGAAACTACTAGTAGAAAAGTCATCTCTTGTAAGGAATAAAAGTCTTTACAATTTTCCCCCTTACGTTATTTGGACTTAAGCGACAAAACTTTACGTTACTTCTACTTACATTTGAATTCCCATAAGTCTTCACACTGTAATGTTGCGTTTCCCCTAAGTTTTCTTGACGTTATGGCGTTATAAACATAGATGAATTTCCCAAAGGACTGTCCCTTATCTCATTGAGCAGTTTATGCGTGTCCCGTCGTGTACGTTCGTACGGAAAAAATATTTTGGAAACTATA
>NW_021131752.1:0-4049 GCF_004193835.3 Ostrinia furnacalis | reverse complement strand
TTTTTTTTTTTTTCAAAATCGATATTTTATTGTCTATGATGGCCGCAGGAACATCACTATACATGGACTCCCAGCAATAAAGTACGGTAAAGCCTCGTACAGATTTTATCGGCAAAAATTATGGAACTTGATAGGTTTTGGACCATGCCAAGCACCAAAACGTCCGGAAGTTGTAATAGTATTATAGAATAAACGTTAAAAGACTTATTTATTTAATTTTTCAATGCTTAAGTGTCCATTAGAATGAAAGGGTGCTTAATGTATTAAAAAAATTAGAAAATAATTATGATGGGTTCATGTTTTTGGGCGGTTTTTTAGGCGATTTCTGACAATGTCCTTTAATTCTAAAAGCAAAGTCTCATCATATCTTTCTTTTGTTTCAGGTGCGTATTTACTACGATGTAATGAGAGAGTGCCAACTCAACGCCCTTTTATTCGTTTCATGTAAGTAGCTATAAAATAACTGTAATCGTAACTTATGTTTTAGGGTTTATTTTCAAGACATAAAAGGTGACGCGTCTGACTTTAGCTTTGTCATAAAGGTAAGGTCACTTTCACTTTTATAGTTCTGCGTGTTTAAGTCAAATCTGGGGGCACGGTAGTGCCCCCACCAAGTCGTTGACTTGACTATTTTGGCCATATGCAGTAAGAACTCTATTACGGTTAGGGGTATGCTTAAAGTGATGGTTATGCTCAGTGGCTGGCTTTTGTTTTATTTTGGGTAAGGAATAGACGAATAGAGGGTAGACTGCACAATACACTATAGGACATAATAATCTAGTGTTAGTATACTAAAATAAAATAATTTCTAAAAGTGTGGTAAAAATAGTCTCATCTACTAGCCTCTGTCAGATGGGTGCTATCGTCTTATTGAGGGATTTTACCGATTTTTAGGTGGTATTCTATCTAAAATTGACGATAAGTTTTATATCATAGCGCGCATTCGCATTGTAGGCTGGCTGGTTACTTACCATACCTTGGTACTATTAGGTACTTATCTGTGCCTCTGCACCATGTGTCTCCAGATATGTTGTATGTGTGTGTAGCTGTCCAGCCACCGTGACAAAAAAAATATCTTTGATTTTTAGTAAAAAAACATCTTTCTGTACTACTTATAGGACTAATGTTTATTCTGTGTCCTCAGTTATTTGGAACTAAACATCCGTATGATCGCTCGACCAAAATTTACTCCCACAACCACATACAGCAATACGGATTATATACCACTAATACTATTAACTAAATCCCATAAGTGCTATAATAATAACAGCTGTACATTTTCTAACCACATGGCTTTTATCGGTACAAATATAATTTAGCGTGGCCATCAAATCTGACGTGTTATTATAAAATTCATCAGTTTCCGTATACAGTCAGTGTACTCCATTTTGTCGAAACCTGTTCGTGGACTGGGTTAAACAGCTGAAGGCAGACAAGATTCCTACCTCTGAATATGGTAATTATGTATGTAAAATACTGTGTGTAAAATCTCACAAAACTAACACTGTTACTTTCAGTAGCATGTTAAATTAAAAAAAAACGACAAAACTTACAATTTTATACAGACATATCTCGTTGGTAATAGTCAGCCGTTAAAAAATAAAAAGATGGCAGAAGAATTATGACCCCAAAAGATCGTTTTGCGTCAAGACCCCAAACAAACAAAAAACCTCACAACTACCTCCTACATCACCATACAAGAATGCATGGTAAATTCAGTGAACTGCTCCTGAATTGAAAGTACCTAAAGTAAGTACTACTATTTCTACTTATCTATATTAACCGGCAGACAGTGGTGAGAGTTTGTTGCGGCGCTTCTTCTCAGCACTTGCCAAATGTTGGTCTCGAAGCGCTGGTAGGGTAAAAAGATTATGAGACATGTAGAGGCTCCTTAAGAGCAAAATGACGATTTGTAAGAACTATTTATTAGTCTAAACAAATAAAGAAATTTTGACTTTGACTTTGACTTTGACTTTGACTTGAACAATTTTCATGACATAGGTATTGATTGATCTCGTTTCAAAACTATTCATATTTATTTGCTCTGAAAATAAACTTTAATTATATAAATTACATAACACGGTCCAATCGTGCACATAATGTCGGCAGCATGTGCATGAAATCCGAATACTGCAGATGTGTGCGGTCAGAATTCGTAATTATTTGTTGTAATTCTGACGTAGAGTTGTTCCGAGCGAATTGTTTGGTTATTTTATGACACGGTTGTGCGTGAAATGGAACGCTTAAGCCTTCGACAGACGCGGTGTGCGGTGACGTCATTGGAGACTTGACATGAAATTATTTGGGTTTATAGTGATGATTCGACTAAGCGCTTTATTTCGTTAAATCTGTTTAATATAATCGGCTACTTACGACGCTGTGTGTAGAGTCACAAGGTGTAGAATCGATTGTTGTTGATAAGCCTTTGAGTAGGGACTACATCTACGCGAATATTGCATGAGAATGAACAGGGTCTTATAAAAAGAAATGAATTATGTAATTCACGCTTATATCCCATCAAAAATAAACATTGAAGACACCACGTCAGGAAGCTCGTACTCGTACCAAAATCAAAGATAGTCAAAGTTACATTTGACAGGGTAGGGTACCTAAGTTTGGTACGTCCCTAAGTAACTAGAGAACTAAAGGAAAGTGTTTCTTCGTCCCCGGCACCAACTTTCAATGTACCTGTACACACTCAAATGAAGACTTATCACTTACAAACTATCAAGTTAAATAAACTTTGAATTACGAGTTGTACATACTCGGCTCGGTTATTGGCACTCGTGTGATCTCGTAAAATGTAAAGTTTACCTAAAGAATGGACTATGTGCCGGAAGACGTAGCGTGAGCAGGCTTCCCACTAGGTGGACCGATGATCTGGTGAAGGTCGCGGGAGGTGCCTGGATGCGAGCGGCGTAGGACCGGTCTTTGTGGAAATCCTTGGGGGAGGCCTTTGTCTAGCAGTGGACGTCTTTCGGCTGAAACGAACGAACGAATGAACTATGTGACACTTTGATAGACTACAGAGAGTTGAACTTGAAACAGTATTTGTTGCTTTATCGATCCACGTTTAGGATAGAGAAAAAATACGATAATTATTTATACGAACAATGTTATTATGATTAAGACGTCCACTAACAAGAATGGATCGATAACCTCACAAACAGGAAAGCGCTGGATGCAGGCCGCTACCAACGGCTCAATATGAAAATCATTGGGGGAGGTCTTTGTTCAGCAGTGGACGTCTATGGCTGAAATGATGATGATGATGACAATGTTGATACCAACGACAAAAATGGTCTGGAACATACCTACCTTCTTCTTTCGTATCATCCTACAGATTCTATCTTGAATGGCAGAGCTTAGTCCTATCAATAACTCACATCAAAGGCGTATCTCAGATTGAATCTACCAGCGCATTGCATCTTTGATAGCCCCAATACAGAGATGCCCTTTGCGGGATTACCCTAAGCGCATTGATTTGCCCTGCGGCATTATAGCACTGCACCAGCTTAAGTAGGCGCTGTGATGGATTCTAGTTAATTGATTCGTTAAGATTAACGATTGTATTGAACTACATAATAGCTCTTAGGTACACTTTGTGTCTGATTATGTAAATTAACAAGAGCTTACCTAGATAAGTTAGGTGATGATTTTTATTTTGTCAACATTTGTGTGTGATGTTCAAAACTGTTTGACTGGCTTTTTCCTACAGCTTCGTCTACAAGGTTTTATATAGTTATTTTAGACTATATGTAAATTCTAATGTATAAACAAAACAGTAATACTGTAAAGTTTCAAAAGATTCAGTAGACTAGTTTTTCGTCTGAAGGAGTAGCTCTTATTCAACCATCCCCCTCATAAATAAACATTTATTATTAGTACGATGCTGTAGATAACCCGGTAAGTCAACTGGGAAATAATATCGAATCCTAGCATTAACTTCGTCTATTTAACATTTTCCCAAGAATTATTTAAACTTTTTTCGTCCAACCCTAAATTAAATTTCAGCGCCATCTTCCGAGAAAATTTCCAGTTTTTAGAAA
>NW_021131751.1:0-871 GCF_004193835.3 Ostrinia furnacalis | reverse complement strand
CATGATTTAGCATGAATTATCATGAATAATATTAACTACTTATTTACCTCTCAGTGTCTTGAGGCAACTTAAAAAAGTACATTCTGTGTTTTTATTATTATTTAGGCAGTTAAATACTGCACAGTATTTGGTACACCAACGATTTTCTTTTATTTTGTTCCATCATACACAAGAATACGCGTGCGTGAATACACGCGTGCGGAATGTTCGCTCGTATGTGAGGCCTTGTCGAATAGTATCCTGTAGGTGGCCCATCGTGCGTGTTTTGTTTTCGATGTAAACTGGCGAAGATGAACAGGCCTAGTAATACTTTATGAATACTTTTTTTTTTAAACTGTTTTCAAATTAAATTTGACAGTCGGTCATATGGCAATCAGGCCTCAAATGAATATTGATATCCCGCGACTCACCAGGCGCTGCGAGACGGGCGGCGGCGGGATGACGACGCCGGGCGGCGGGATGACGGCGGGCGGCGGGAGCGCGGCGGGCAGCGCGCCCGGCAGCGGCAACGTGCCAGGGATCGTCGCCGGGAGGCCTCCCGCTATGCTCTGGAAATTGACACATTCATTTAGACCTGAAGCCGTTTCAGTAATAGAACTTGAAAAATAATAGCGTTTGAATCACTCTTTGGCTCATAATGAAAACAAATCAGATTTCCGATTGTATTGTTTTTGTTTTTTTTTGTTGTTAATTTTATTGTTATTGTAATGTTTATTTTATTGTGAATTTTTATTTTTATTTTTTTTGGACTTGTTTATTATAAATTTTAGTAAGTGTATTGTTTTTTTTTTTATTTTATTGTAATTGTTATTTTTTATTTTAATGTGAATTTTAATTAATTTGAATTTATTTTATTATATTTTTTTGTCCC
>NW_021131750.1:0-9971 GCF_004193835.3 Ostrinia furnacalis | reverse complement strand
ATGAAATAGGTATCAGAATAGATATAGAAAAACTTGTTTTTAACTTTTAACTCAATCTACTGCATTTATCTTCCTTAGTTGTGTAAAAAGGTCGTAATGATATAATATTCATTGGCATGTTTGCTTGCGAAAGTACACAAAAATGGGTCGAACAAAAAAAAAGCAAACCACAAAAGAAAACTTAGAGAAAAAAATATTTATAATAATTTCCTTGGCTACCAAAAATGTATGACCTCATAACTTTGTTTCTAAAACGAATTATGACACCCCTTCTAGATATATTAGCTTAGTTTTTACTACTTAATGCAATGGGAAACTAAAAATAGTTAAAAACAAAAATAAAATTCGTGCCAAGGAAATTAGGCAAAATTGACCATTTTTGGCGAAATACCCGTCTACACATTTAATTATTCTAAAACATTTTGGAAAGCTTTAAAAGCCAGTAATAAAATGAATCGACTTACTTGTCTGAATGTTATCCATTTATGAAACGTGCACTAATAAACAAATTTAAATTGACACTAAAAATACAAAGTAATTACCAACGCAATTACACGATTATTATTAGCGATGGAAAAATGTGTTTACAATTAATAATTTGTGTTACGTAACTATAACTTAAATACTTTTGCGGCGACATACAAGTCAATATGTTTATTAATTAAATTTTACTTAGTTTATACTTATTTTAGGGATTTAATGCATATGTAGTTTCCGTTATGGATACGGTTACGGATATTGGAATAATATTATACTGGTTTCGGGTAACCGAACCGGTATAATATAATAACCGGGTTACGGATATCCGAAAGTTTCGGTTACAGTTACGAATATCTGTTTTAAGTATAGAATGCAATTTTGTGTAGATTCCAATAATTGTCCAACACAGTTCATGCCTTACGAATAGAATGAGTACAGAAGAGATTTCTATGGTCTCACAAAAAAGCTTTTATCTTATAGGCAAAAACTCATGTAACTTCAAAATGCAATCATTAAATCAGCGTAGGGACTTGCTTGACTCTGCCTACATCCGAAACTATCCGAAACCTTTGAATCGGTTATAGGTTACGGTTACGGATATTTTTTTATTTCGGATACCTAGCCGAAAGTTTCGGTTACAGTTACGGATATCCATAACATTTCTGCTTATTCCCAGCCACGAAATGAATAAGTAAAAAGCTTACATAATTTTGAAGAAAAAAAAAGCAAATATGAAATAGTTTGTGGTTTATTAAAAAAAAAACAGCAATTTATAAACAAACTAGCGGCCCGCCCCGGCTTCGCACAGACAGACATACAGATTCAATTGTTTCTAACAAGCAGTGGGCACCCGGCACCTGAGTTTCTGCCCTCCTGTGACGGCGATAGAGCTAGTTAGGTTATTATATTTCAAGCGTTCTAACATACTTAAGGTTTAAAGAACATTTATTTCTCATTAAAAACATTACAGTCACTTACATGAGAAATTAACAATTTTTATTTAGGTAGATAATTTACAAGTTTTCCAATAGCCAGAACAAGCAGTTGTACTTTTGCGGGAACCGTCCTAACAAACCTGTACTTACGTGAACTTTGTTGTACAGTCGCGGAATGAAAAGGTTCGTCACCTTAGTGTCGGTTTTCGCTTGCACTAGGTACTCTAAGAGTCAAACCTGCCAACATAACCGTGCAAGAAACAGTGCTGCTAACATTTAAATAAATATGACGTTTGCTAACGAATAAGGTTTTGCTTGTTTATTTTTCTATCCCATCAGTGCAATGCAATGTTACAAAATGTAGTTTTTCAACCGACTTCAAAAAAGGAGGAGGTTCTCAATTCGACCCGTATGTTTTTTTTTTTCTATGTTTGTTACGCGATAACTCCGCCAATTATGAACCGATTTGAACAAATCTTTTTTCGGCGTATAGGTAATACCTCAAGGGTGGTCCCATTTAAATTTAATAATAGAAAAAACAACCCCCAAGGGTGGAAAATTGGGGATGAACTTTTTTATACGCAATATCTCCGCCGATTATAAATCAATTTGACTGATTATTTTTTTGTTGAATAGGTATTATCAAAAGGGTGGTTTCATGCGAATTTGAAGAAAATATTTCACCCCCAAGGGTGGAAAATTGGGGATGAACTTTTTTATACGCAATATTTTTAATTTTTAGTTTTTTTTTGTGTTCACGCATTTGAAGTCGGTTTTATTTTTTTTTAAAGTTATTTTATTTAATAGATAATGGCAGGTTGAACCAACAAGAAGGTTGTAGTTTATCAATCATAATAATCTTCTTGACAAGTTAAATCGTCAAACAACTTTGATCTGAATAATTTTGAACTTTACTGACGAACAGTTAAAGATTATTTTCTCTAATTCGAGATTATTCTGTAACATAGTTTCAAAAGGTAATATGTGCTCGCGATTCGTTGAAGGAATCAATTTGAAAACTGACGAACCTTTTCATTCCGTGACTGTACATACGTTTACAATAACATTACATAGGTATTTGATCACTCGTGGGTTTGAGGAATTTGTCGTCTTCTGAAGCACTGTAAAAGCTTTCGGAATCAATGAAGGTAGTGTAATACTCCTGCAATTAATAGTCTTCTTTCTTTTATTTGACCTCGTAAGTTCACAGCGAGACTCGAACTCAGATAATTGTTTTGTTGTTCAAGTTTATTCAGCATGAATTTCAATGCTGTGCCCGCTGTGTACAATTTAGCACCACACCTGGACATTATTCGGAGTCATTTTGTGTGTGTCTTATTTTTCACGTTCCAAGAAAACACTTTCCGTTGTTTTAGTTGACTTTATTGTTAAGGTCCAGGTAAAAAAAGGCTTAAGGTAAAGGTCAGCAGATAACCCTTTTGTTCTATTTTACTTTTACATTTGAACCCTGTTTTTATACTTTTTGTTTCAATTCAGTCCTCAGTCTCTACCTATTTCTGAAATATGTCGCTGATAGCATGACGACATACAATTTACACGTCGCGATGTAGTTTTCAAATTTTTTTTTCTAAATTGATTGTTAAATTGCTACCGATAAACAGTGTAAAGCATGTATTTAAAGCAGAGCGATAAAGTAATCTGAATTAGGGATAAAAAATGGATAAGTACCAAAAACTATGGGTTGGTATAAAGAAGTATCGAAAAAAGTTAAAATTAGCTACGAAATAAATCAGTCAAAAGCTTACATTATAAATTTTGAAGAAATAACTTTAAAAAAAAAATAAAACCGACTTCAAATGCGTGAACACAAAAAAAACTAAAAATTAAAAAATAATTCCTAATATCTATTACCTAATACTATAATTTTCCTAAACTATGTCAAAGTAATTAAATAAATAAATAAATATCCTTGGACATTTTACACTGCGCCTCTAGTCCCAAACTAAGCAAAGCTTGTACTATGGGTACTAGACGACGGATATAAACATACTTAAATACTTTTTTTTTTTTTGTAAATACATACATATTATACATAGAAAACACCCAGTCCAATACAAACAAATATGTTCATGCACACAAATGTTTGTACTGTGCGGGAATCGAACCCGCAACCTCCGGAATAGTAGTCCGTTTCGAACCACTACACCAAACGGCCGACCTAAAGGCCGAATTAAAGTTAAACCAGCTAAATATCTTACAATAGTTATACTTATATAGGTACCTATTGTTTTTTGGAGTCGGTGCCAGCCGTATTAAGTTTAGCCGCGAACAAGAGACGTGATTATATACGTATAGAACGTTTTTTTTTTCTAAATCACGAAACCGTTGTTTTAATTGATCGTGCAGTGTTATCATGGATTTATTTAATTCTGCATGTTCACATGATATTTTCATCGTACGAGTAACTCATGTTTCCTGTTTTTATCTTCTTTATTTATAATATAAGTGCGGAAAAAATAAATAAATAAAAAAAAATACTCTGAACATTCAACGGCATTAAACTTTTCAGCTTTTTGTTATGGATGGCCACCGGTGGTTGTCGCGCGCTACCGCCACATTTCTAAGTGTCAGAAGCGAGCGACAGCCACCGGTGTCTGGAAGCCGCCACATTTTATAACCCTATTTTCTCTAATTTCTGTATTTTTGAGTGAACTGTGTGCATTATTGTGTGTACGAGAAACAAGGTATGCCTCCGAAAGCGGATTTTCAAAAAACTGTATGGGTGCCAGTTGAAAAGTTGGACATTTATGGTGGGTTGTCTTCTTGGTCTTACTAAGATTGTCAGTAAGTAACAGTATTTTTGGTTCTTGCATTAGGAAAGTGGTTGCGCGAGTTTTTACTCCTTTCTGCAGGCATTCCTTGTTGGCTGCAAAGCTGACCGAGTTTTGCCTGGATTATCCTTAGGGCGCCCTTAGCAATATCTAACAGATCTACTATGCTATGCTATAGCGTCCAACTTTTGCCATTGGGGACACTCCACTTTATGCTGGGTGCGAAGGGACCAGCTCCCCAAGGGCCTCTCTGCTCCTAAGCCGACTATTTTATGTTTGTCAAGGCCATATTTTCTTAGACAAGACAGCTTCTATAATTCCGATTGCATCGCTACTTTTCAGAGGTTTTAGGGCCAGAAATGACTCTACCTTTTTTTAGTTTTTGGCTGAAATATCTGATGACAATACCAAGTATACCTTTCTTGCAAATAAAAAGTTTTCTATTCTATTCTAAATTGCTTGCTCGTACTGATATCAATTGATTCGTCAATCAATAATAATACTGTATTTTTGCTGTACGCCTGTACTATGTCTTTTATTAGTTCTTCAACGAAATCTGGAAACAAGACATTTTTTAATAACTTTGGTACACTTAGTACGATGCATTTCTAAGTCGACCGTTGCTTTGGAATCAAGGAAAGCCGATTTTACTAAATCAGTTAGGTGATACCTTCAGCTTTGCGCGATTTATTTGCATCTTTTGACTGTGCTTTTTAGTTTCAGCATGTCTGCGTAAATCAACTAATTTGGCAAGCAACTCTGTTTTACAGATCATGCAAAAGGCCTTAGCGTCATCGCCAGATACAGGCTTGAGCCAGATTTTGAATTCATTATGTGATTCCCAGTCGTTCCTAATTTCCTATACCTAATTTAATTGTAAGTTTTTTTCTTAACCCAGTTGTTCCTGAAACATCTTTTTACCTCAGATCTGAATGAATTTCACATTTTGTTTTCAAAATGCTACTACTTGGACGAAAAAAATATTTTAAAAAAAATCCATCGCTTGGAAATTTCGGAAAATGGCGTTCTTTTAAAAGGACGCTAGCAAAATGTACTGCTATTACAATGACTAGAAAAGTGAAACAATACTTTCAGCTTAACATATGTAGATTTATTGAGAAGTATGGAAGTTTTCAAAGCAAGATTTGGGATGCAATGTAACATTACATTTAGGACAGTAAAAGTTAGCTTTTTTATGGCATAAAAAACAGCGCACTTGATTTTATCTCTATACCTTATTATATGGTCCTTTCCGTCAAAGCGTGAATTTTCACGGAAATTTTGAGATACTCGTGTTGCTTTTCGGACAGTTGTTTTTTATAACTTTCCAGTAGAGCTGTTGCAACACTTCTGCGAAATTGAAGAAAATCATATGTGCCCTTATTATTTTTATAAATCTGCCAAGAGTTGTGTAAAGCCATGTCTAATCCGTGGCAAATCAATGAGAAGTACCATTTTTTCCCCCTTATCGAAGTTCTGTATAGTCCGATATTTTGATCGGATCTGTCGACACCTCCCATATTCTCGTTATATTTTTTATGATAGATGGTTGGTCTTCAAATATATATTTTTTTTTGTTGCTGAGAAAACCTTTTTACTTTCGTCAGAGGCTGGATCGTCACTGCATTTGAAGCAACAGTAATAGCGCTGTTATCGTTCCACTTACACAGTAATATTTATTCTGTCCGAGTTGATTGATACTTGAATGTCCCTCTTGATGTCTTCTTGAAATCTTTGTTTGTAGGCAAAGGATATTTTGCAACGCGATTTTCGCGTATAGTTTCCTGTGGCCTTGATTCCTCTTACTCGTAGTTCATCGATAAGATGGACACTTGTAAAAAAAATATCGAAAAATAAGTGAAATGGAGCTCGCTTATTAACTTGTTGCAATACATCTGCATATCGCAAGACTATGCTGGCACCCAAACCTAATGAGTACTTGTATTTGTTTCAAGTGACTGAAGATTGATTGGCAAGGATCAAACCAATTTATGTAGCCCAAGCGTGTTGCACCGACCCAAAACTTATATCCCCATCTTATTGGCTTACCTCTTATAAATTGTTTGCAAGGATGACCTCCATAATAGGGGACCATAACCTCATCAATGCTGTGATGCTCTTCAAATGGTGCATTTACAGGAAAACTTTTATTTAGCATCTTAAAAAATTCGCGTATTTTAGCAAACTTGTCATCAGCCTCGAGATTTGTGTTATTGCAACAGTGAAGGTTTGTCATAATAAATGTGAATCTATCTCTGGACATAGCATTATACACAATAGGCATACCACAATCCGATGTATTTTGCCAGTACATACATCTTCTAGGCAGCACAACATACCCACTGTATAGCAATATTCCGAAAAAGTAACGCATTTCATCAGTGCTAATGTTATTCACGTGTATGTTTGCATTTTTTTGAGCTGCATACAGATTTGAATAGTTCACAAACATGTTGAGGATATCTTCACCAAAACACTGATTCAAAGTACTGTAGCGGAGTCCACTGCGAACCAGCAGTCTGCATATCAAGCCATGGCTCGAAGGATGGATTTATATCTCGCGCCAGCCAACTGTATCGTTTGTTTTTCGATAAACTTGCAACAGAACTGTGTCCCGATTCTGTTGATAAAACACGCCTGCGTTTTGATAACGAAGAGAACGGCATATCATCTTCTTCATCTTCACTACTCTCTTTTATATGAAAACAGATTTCCGCCTGTGTCCGCAGCTGCGACCCAGGTTTGCTGCCGTCGGTGTAAATCTGCACGGTGCCGCGGTGTCCTCTCGGCACGCGCGACCGATGTCCTCCGGGGAAAGAGCCGTGTCGAAATCGGGGGAGATACGGCGAGCCGGGTGGAGAAGTTTCGCGACGGGGACGGGCGCCTCCAGGATGAT
Source organism: Ostrinia furnacalis (assembly GCF_004193835.3). NCBI lineage: Eukaryota > Metazoa > Arthropoda > Insecta > Lepidoptera > Crambidae > Ostrinia > Ostrinia furnacalis. Next base: position 2,868 of record NW_021131750.1, on the reverse strand, counting down.
ATCCTCCGGTAGTATGTCGGACACGCGCCGCAGCCTCGTCCTGTCCACCTCGGCAACGCGCAGAACTTCCATGACCAGTGGCGTGAAAAAGGCCAACGCTGTGGCAGCGTTGGTGGAGGCAGTTCTATACGCGGTAGCCTTAATGGCAAATCCCCTCTGTAGCGACAACAAAGTCTCAGCATATGAGTTTTCCGTCGTGCCGCATCTCCCCAAATTCCAGTCCCGTAGGTGACGATGGGGACGATGACATATCTGTAGATGGCGTCAACGTTGCTGGGATGGAGACCCCACGTCGGCTTTACAAACAGTGCAAGCCTGTTGTACAGTTGTTAGCAGTGCACTGATCGCACTGGTCCTTTTTCGGAATAAAAAAGATTATGTAAGCTCTGATGCAACACCACAATTCTCATGTACAAGATACGTTTGTACTGCAAACCATGTACGATAGTTGTCTCTTCGCCATCGTATTGTTCGAAGACATTTTTCTGATAAAAAATGAAGATTGGATTCGACTTTTCTACTACATTTTCTAGAATTCTATTGTATAAGAAAAATAAGTGAAAATAAAATTCATTTATTTCAGACCTCCATAATTTCATAAATTAATAAAAACATATACATCACATTATTATAAAATTAAAATCAAAATTAAAAAAGATTTAAAATAAAATTAAAAACAAAAATGGAACATTTTTTCGATATCTCTTGAAATCTTGATTTCTTGCCTCCTGCGATTCCTCCGTTAATTGACCAATAGGAAGTAACGCAGAGCATATTACTTGTGGTCCATGGAATAAATACTTGTAAAGTAGGAGGCATGTTGACGTCACATAAAAAAATGAGATTGTACAGTAAACGTAACTATTTCAAATCATGCCGCGCCAACATTCGTTTAAAACTTCATTCGTTTCGCTCGTTCTAATCAACCAATAGCAACGCTCGATTCCTACGAGCATATCGATGGGAGTCGATCCTGATTGGCTGAAAAAACGAGTGTGATGGCCGTCCTCGTCGCGAGCTGCAGCGTTTAAATTGCTGTTGCAAATATTTTCAATTTCGCTATATTTTGACTGTATTTCCGTCTGAGAAGTGTTGTGGTGTGTTCTGGGTGAATTATCTCTGTGCCCCATCGTTTGCACCTGAATCCGAAGACTACCAGCTGGGATCCGACCTGCGCGTGAAAACCGCGTGGCTGCAGACTGTACTCGCTAGATTTCAAAAGAGGATCAGAAGAAACCACCCTGTCCACTCGTACGTGGAAGAAAAGCCTGCTCCCACCGGTAAGTGGTTGTTTATTGGTGGTGGGCGAGCGAACCGCGATTCGTAAATTTGTTGGCAGGGCTCCTTTCAGGGGTTCTGACCCAGAGTGCCGCAATCGGCCTGTTCCGGCAGGGCCATTGACTGCACATCTTTATGGTGCCGAAACCCGGGACAGGTGGCTCCTGATCTAATTTTGATATCTAAAATCCGACCCGTAAACATAGCTGGTATTTTTTGGGAATTTTCCGTAATATTTCTACCTAATATTTACCGTAAAATCATACAAATAACAATTCGTAACGTTTCTCAAGACATTAGGTTCAATTTGCAATACATTTCTAACATTATATCATCGAAATCGTGAACTTGCAATTTTATTAATATTTTCGGGTAGTGAAAACTTCTAGCGCATTCCTTAAAATTATTCGTCCATTTTGTACTTTGAGTTCATTCGTTCCATTTAAAATATTCACTCGTTACGTTAACGTTTCACTCACTCAGACGTCAAATTGTATGGTTCATTTCATTCGTTCCTTTGTAACTCACTCAACAGCGCTATATTTTGACTGTATTTCCGTCTGAGAAGTGTTGTGGTGTGTTCTGGGTGAATTATCTCTGTGCCCCATCGTTTGCACCTGAATCCGAAGACTACCAGCTGGGATCCGACCTGCGCGTGAAAACCGCGTGGCTGCAGACTGTACTCGCTAGATTTCAAAAGAGGATCAGAAGAAACCACCCTGTCCACTCGTACGTGGAAGAAAAGCCTGCTCCCACCGGTAAGTGGTTGTTTATTGGTGGTGGGCGAGCGAACCGCGATTCGTAAATTTGTTGGCAGGGCTCCTTTCAGGGGTTCTGACCCAGAGTGCCGCAATCGGCCTGTTCCGGCAGGGCCATTGACTGCACAGAGATTTACATGTAAATCCAAATAAATCTATTACTGACATTATTATAACTGTATCTTTTGGTAAAAGGTAAGACTCTACCTATCGAAATAAAACAAAATGATCTCTTTTAAATGAATACAAACATTCTTCTAAATTGTCACCTGTCAAATCAAATAGGTCTTATTGATGAAGTGGAAGGTGATTCTATCTCAGTGCATTCGGTTGTGTAATCATCTGATATTTGGGAAGAAAGTGGGCTTAACTGGTAACCCGCCTCAGATTCCGAACTCAAATATCTAGTTCTAGATCTAGGAGGACCGAGTATCGGTGGCAAAGCATTGCCTTTCTAGCCTAGAAACATTTTTATAAACATTTTGAAAATTAACAACAAAGCTGAATATTAATAACATACATTCCAATACAATTGTTTTAAATTGTATTTTGTTTTAAATCACAAGTTGAAATAAATCCAACGACAGGTACTTACATAATTTTGTTTCGTACGTGTAAATGTAAGTTCTTCCTTCGTTTTCGTGAAATGGAATGATAATAATTCTATGATTACAAAAATCATTTATTTATGTCACTCTTGCATTATCAAAAATAGATTAGGTAACATTTTAAAGTTTTTATTATTTTTAGATAAATTGGTTATTATAATTATAGTAATATGTACAGTCACGGAATGAAAAGGTTCGTCAGTTTTCAAATTGATTCCTTCAAC
>NW_021131749.1:0-1319 GCF_004193835.3 Ostrinia furnacalis | reverse complement strand
GGAATGCTACTGCCAAAGTACAAATAATGGTAGATTTACCAGAACAGCAAGTATTTCAATCTAGACAATTCATGAACAAGGGAGACGATTTTGAAGGACCCTTTTAAATTTTGATGTCCAAGGTAACAAAACTATAGAAGCCTATAGTAGGTATAGTGATATTTATTGTCTGCATGACTACAAAAGCTACCCACATTGAACTCTTTGGTGACATCACTTCCAAATCCTATAAGGTTCACACTCGATCAACCGGCGTGCAGCGATGGCGAACAATGCATTTAGGTCTGGTCGCCATCGCTGCACGCCAGCTGATCGCGCTGTGATCGCGTTGGTTTGGCCGAACCCTAAGTCTAATCGCTATCACTGCACGCCGGCTGATTGCTTGAGATTGCGTTGGTTTGGCTGAACCTATAAAGAAAAAAGAACAGTTTTTATTTGGTCCAAAACTTATAGGTGCTTTAATACGCTTTGTTGAAGAGTGGCCGGACCTGTGAAGCAACCAGGATAGGAACTTTGTCTGAGCCAGGAGTTTCATAAGGCCTGGAAATAAATGCAATTTACTGGACAAATAGCGTCAACACTAGGATAGGCACTACATTCCAGTGGCAAGTACAATCTGTGGAGGTCTGCGGAAGGTCGATCAAGTACCACCTGAAAAGAATACAGTCAGTATTCGCTCATCGTACCTATACAGTGTGAGTCACGTTAAAGTGTACATATGAAAATAGATGAAACTAGACCTATTTTTATCGACAAAAAAGTTGTCAATTTTTTTTTGAGATTTTTTTTTTATTTTTTATAGAATTTTTTTTCTTCCAATTACTTATTGTAAAGAAAACGTAATAACTTTTAAACTAAGCGGTATATCTTGATTAAATAAAAACAGTAATAATGCTAAATAACAGGCGATACTAAAAAAATACATACAATACACAAAAAATGCCAAAAATAATAAAAAATGATACTTTTTGAAAAAAATCTGCTTAAAAATTCGTGTTTTTTTGGTTATTTGATAAATTTCTCCAAAAAATGCCCCTATAACAGGTGGTTTTTATTGTTTTGTATTATTGTCTATCGTATTACCTTTGTAAAACCAAAAATTGCATGTCTCTATCCCTATCACAACATTTGCTATGATCAAAGTCAAAAGTCAAAGTCAAAATTTCTTTATTTGTTTGGACTAATAAATAGTTCTTACAAATCGTCATTTTGCTCTTAAGGAGCCTCTACATGTCTCATAATCTTTTTACCCTACCAGCGCTTCGAGACCAACATTTGGCAAGTGCTGAGAAGAAGAGCCGCAACAATCTCAGTCACCA
>NW_021131748.1:0-760 GCF_004193835.3 Ostrinia furnacalis | reverse complement strand
TGGTATATTTTGAAGGGAAATTTCAGGTTCAGGCATAATATTTTCCTCTGCATCATGTACAGAACCACCATGAACAACTAAAAACAGGCTTGGGGAAATGTGTAATAGAATATCACATTAACATTCGTGTTCAGCTTAAAGCAAATAAGAGTAGTACTTGTGGACAAATAAACTGCTATTGATGTTAATGGACAACACATAATAGTACAAGTTTTACAAAACAATAAAACTTGTATTATTGAGCAGAGACGATGCACAGCATCTGGTGAGAGATGCGTCTACTTCCGGTGTAGTTTTATCCCACCAAAAACATTCTGTAAAAAACTAGCCAAGTCTTGATGGAGCTGTTTGTTTATCTCTAAAAAGTAATGAAATCTAGACAAAGTCGTGCCAAGTCTATGGTTCTTTACTGCGATTTCTTTTTTATTATAGTTAATGTTGTGTGACTTGGCCGTTGAAGGGTACAAAACCAGGTGCTCCATGACACCATTGCACCAATCTGTTGCCAGAACCACTACCCATTGACGATGGAAAATTGCCACTTGGAAAACGTTGATTTAATAACCAGTGAATTGTAGGCTTAAAAAAGCTGCGTATTTCAATAATACATATGCATAATTATTGATTATCTTAATAAAGATTGTTCAACGGCCAAGTCACACAACATTAACTATAATAAAAAAGAAATCGCAGTAAAGAACCATAGACTTGGCACGACTTTGTCTAGATTTCATTACTTTTTAGAGATAAACAAACAGCT
>NW_021131747.1:0-859 GCF_004193835.3 Ostrinia furnacalis | reverse complement strand
GGTAGCACTCGTATTCAGTTTAAGTTTGATTGGAGGTGATTTTCATTATGCTGTGTAATGGCAATGAATGTGAAGATTATATGACTTGTAACACTACGCGCGGTGCTAAAGGGTGCTGGAGGTGCGCAGCATGCTAAGGCGCCGGCGCTGCTCGGCCGAGAGCGACGCGCGCCGGCTCCTACCAACGCCATAGTCCGCTGAGTCGGAACATTGTTATTTAATTTAAAGCAATGATTTGTAATAGCACAGTTTTAATAACGATTGCACTTTTTAGATCTGAAATTTTTGGGATGATTATGAGCGTTGAATGTTTGCTAAGATGGCGAATGACAGCGCGCGTAAGGCGATGACAACTCGCGAAAGACGAAACGGTGTTGACCCCTTTGAAGGTTAGACCAGACCAACGCGTGCAGCCGGCGTGCACGATGACGATGGCGATGGCGACCAGACAGCGTGTATGAATTTGTAGCGATGTGTTCACATCAACGCGTCCTGTCATTGGTCGCGGCGATCTATGCAGCGTCTGCACGCAGCGATCAGCGATCATCGCGAAATTTGTCACTATGACGTTTCTGTTTTTTAAAATCGATGTAATAAATAGTAAGTAGGATCTGTTAAAAAGTTTTTACACAATTAAAAATGAATTATTCATAACATACCACTAGTCTGACCTACTTGAATAATAAAAAAGGTTTTAGAATAAAGTATCAACATCAGAATTTATTTTTATGTAATAAACAAATTATTCTAGTTTTCACGAGAACCTCCTTCTTCAACTTCATAAATAAAATTGGGATATTATCTGCAGAACAAAATAATTGAGAATGTACTATGCAGCTTTCTCAAACGCCCTATGTAA
>NW_021131746.1:0-1269 GCF_004193835.3 Ostrinia furnacalis | reverse complement strand
CTTACTTGTAGTAGACCTCGAGGAACCGGCGCGTGGAGCTGCCATAGGCGAGCCTGAAGCCTGCGAAAGTCTTCCCCGGAGGAACTGCCTCGGTCATGGGGGTGTTGCATTGCTGCTTGCCGGTGACTCGATCTGGGAAGCAGACCGTCACTGTTCCATTGGGCTGGGTCTTGAACTCTTCGTCGTAGAACTGGAAGAAGCCAGTTGCGACATCTGGCGTGATGATGGCGCCATTGCTCGACGGGAACATTGCTGAAGCCGAGCCTGCGCCGGCGTAGCTGGCGGTGATTGCGAATGCGATTGCAAGTGCTTGCTTGATCATTTGAAGGGGCGTGGTGGTTTGATGGGCGCGGTGCTCGATGGCTTGAGCCCCAGGGATGTGGCCTGCATGCTCAGCATTTCGTAGACCATGCGGTTGGCCAGGCGGGTGCCGATGTCCGCGGGCGCGCCCTTGATGGCGACGCCAAAGTGCTGTGCGACCCATTTCGCGACGCCGGCGGACCTGGACTGTCCCTTGGTGCAATGAACGTTGAGCTCGTAGTGCTCGGGCTCTGCGTGCAGAGCGATGGCAAACGCGATGATTTCCGCGGCTTGCGTCATGTTGAAGGTGCCAACGGCCGGATCGGGGCGATCGAAGTCGCTGAACTCCTGATGGAGGAAGCGCGATGCTGGAACGGCGAACTGCGGAGCTGGTTTGCCGGGGTTCGTGATCGAGATCATCGCGCTGAGCGACTTGGGCCTGAGTTCTTCGGCCCAGGACTGCGGCATGAAGGTGACTTTCTCGATCATTGCTGGTTCTAATTTGGTGTATCTACACCACTTTACCCCATTCAATAATTTGTCCAAAGAAGTCCAATTACATGCAACGACGTTCGGTGGTTTTTTGACGTCGAAATGAGTCGGTGGTTTGAGGCTGCTCGAGATGGTTTTCGCAGATTGGATGAGTAGCATTCGTGGTGTTTTATATATCTCCTACGCCATCAATTTCATGTCACGTCGGCTGCAGTCACTGCAATCTTCTGCTTGCGAGCAGGCCGACTTGTTTGGTGATGACGATGAGGGTGTTGTAGCTTCTGTGCCGGACGGCGTATTCGAGAAGTTCGCAGCAGCCCTTGGGACTGCCCTGTGTGAGAGACGAGATCTGACCGTCACGTTCTTGTCGAACATCTTCACGATGCGCAGCATCGGCAACAAGCTGCACGGTGACCTTGCTGAGCTGGCCATCACCGAATTCATCAAAGAGTTCGTGGCGGGGTATGAAGCTCGCCA
>NW_021131745.1:0-1555 GCF_004193835.3 Ostrinia furnacalis | reverse complement strand
TCTGGGCCAGGTATTAGAAAGAATCCAAACGGCAGGGTTGCGAGTGAATCCAGAAAAATGTCACCTATTATGCAAAGAAGTGAAATTTCTTGGTCACATAATAGATAAAGAAGGAATTCGAACAGATCCAATGAAAAACGAAGCTATCAAAAATTTTGAGAAACCCAAATGCGTAAAGAACCTGAGAAGCTTCCTTGGAATATGCAATTATTACAGAAGATTCATCAATAATTATTCAAAGAAATCAAGAGCCCTAGAAGAATTATGTGGAAGCAACAGCACGAAGCTAATATGGTCAGATGGATGTGAGAAAGCTTTCGCAGAAATGAAACAAGCACTGATAGAAGCACCTATTTTAGGATTTCCTGATATACAGAAGACATTTATTTTAGATACTGATGCCAGCTTCGACGCAATAGGAGCGGTCCTATCACAAAATGATGACAACGGAAGAGAAAGAGTGATTGCTTACGGTTCACATGCAATGACATCACATGAGAAAAGTTACTGTATCACACGGAAGGAATTACTAGCAATCTACTACTTCTGCAACCACTTTAAACATTATTTATATGGGAAAAAATTCATAACGAGAACAGACCACAAGGCCATAGTATTCATGAAAAAGACGAACAAACCGATAACACCTCAATTCCAGACATGGATGAATTTCCTTAGCAGCTTAGATATGGAACTAATATATAGACAAGGCGAAAAACACACAAACGCAGATATGCTCTCAAGAATGAAATGCGGAACGTGCACTCAATGTCAAATGCAACATGAAGATCCAAAGATGGGGAAGATGAAAACAAGACAGATAAATCAGATGATAAAGATAGAGAGATGTAAATGGCAAGAAGAAATAGAGGAAATCAAACTAATCAAACGAGATATTCAAGAAGGAAAGGATTCAAAATATAGAATCGAAAGTAATATAGTGAAAACAAATGATGGGAAAATTTGGATTCCAAAAGAGAAAAGAATATCAATGATCAAAGAGATACATACATTGTTAATACATGCAGGGACAGAGAAAATGATCAGCTTATATAATCAGCAACTACGACATGGAAGAACTGAAGAAGACAATCACAGAAGTAATAAAACAGTGTGAAGCGTGCCAAAAGAACAAAGTTAATACGGTGGCAACAAAAGAGACAACAGTAAAATTAAGCGCAAATTGTCCATTTGAAAAGATATACATGGACATATGTGGGCCTTTTCGAGAGACTATGAACAGAAAAAGATATATATGTGGAATAATAGACCAATACAGTCGATACGTAAGCCTAACGGCAATCAGCAAGCAAGATGATGAGACAATTAAAAAAGTGATAATGGAAAAATGGATCCTGAGATTTGGAGCACCAAGAGAACTTCACGTAGACAGTGGTAAGACATTTGAATCGAAAAGCTTCAAGAATCTGATGGAATCGATGAATATAGAAATACACTTTTCCAGTCCGTACCATCACAATACAAACGGAATTATAGAGAGGCAATTCCGTACAATTAGAGACTGTATTAACGCAGCTGCAGAGGAAGATAAAAG
>NW_021131743.1:0-7319 GCF_004193835.3 Ostrinia furnacalis | reverse complement strand
TTGCTAGGGCTGTCGATGCGTCCTGGGGCGCGTCACAACTCTAATAGGTAGGTATATCAAATTTAATCGTAAAGTAACAATCACCACTGTGGTCTAGTGGTAAGACTACCTATTTAGGACAGCCAATTCCTCTGTGGTTTAGGATTCCGGGTGAAGCTCGCTGATCATCCATCAGTTTCCAACTTTCCATCAGGTCCAAAAAATGTTCTGTTCAGTTATTGTCTCTAAACGTGTTCTACGTAACGTAAACTTAGTGGATTGCATACATTAGTTAGTCCTAAGAAAGTCAAAAACATGTAACGGAATCTCCGACTTACTACTTTAGTGGATTACAGAAAATAATGGCCTATTAAGTAGGTACATGTTTTTTTGTGTTGTTATGAAAGTTCAGAAAACTGCGCAGTTTTTAAAATTATTTTGGACCTATGAAAGTTCTTTTTTTTTCTCATACATTTCAGTTGAAAATTTTAGAATGTTCTGCTAAAAGCATATTTTTTATGTTTCTAGCAAAAATTTTGTATCTTGCATCAAAGATAGGAAGGTGATTATTTTTTTCAAATATCTGCAACTAATAGGGAATCTGTCCAAAAAAATAAATCCGAGAAAAGTGAACCCAAAAAAAAGATTTCAAAAAAATTAAGCCACTAGGTCATAAAATTTGAAAAAAACACAAAATTAACGATAACTTCTAAACTACGAAAAATCGTAGAACATACATGGGGGTGAAATCGATAGGTCTAGTCCTCACCTATCACCTGCCTTCGGCTTGACACCTTACAAGAAACACCCTGTATATCAGAAATGTTATCTTCATAAATGTTAATCATATGAGTATNGAGAATCGCCCTAAACTTAAAGGTCAAGAAAAAGTCTATTATTAAGTTTGCACGTGCAGGTCATAAAGATTTTGTATAGAACAAAAGAAAATGATAAGGAACGGCGCGGCTTAAAATAGTTTTGGTAGGCTAGCTTTTGTGCATATTCTTAACCCTGAATGCGCGACTTTTTGCTTATGAAAATAAGCTCATTAAATTAATGTAAAATACCTACTATGACTCCAACGTTAGAGACCAATGTTTAAAATAAAGTTGTTTTATTAAAATGATCCAAAAGTATTTAAACAATTCCCCTTAATAATTTAATTTTGATAGTTATATTGGTACCTATATGTATTATTTTTGAGCTTATTGTACGTTAATTTTATATACCCGATGTACGTTATTATATTGATATACGTTATGTTCAGGTATATTACTATTAAGTCCACATTATTTGTAGCGTGATAATTTTTATATTGCTACGAATCTCCCTATAGCCAATACGGGCGGAGCAGTAAAGAAAAATGTTGCGAAAACGGGAATGTTATAAGCTGAAGTTTTCTTTGTTTGAACACGCTAATCTCGGTCACTACTAAACCAATTTCAGAAATTGTTTCACTGTTAATGTACCTACGTGATCCCTGAGTACTATAGGCTATAAATGTACTACGGGAAAAGCCAGGGCAGACCACTAGAACAACAATAAAGTAGTATTTTTTTAACTTTCTCTTATTAAAACGTTGCACTCCCGAACCCAGAGAGGTTTTCGCCAAAACAATGTTATTTGTGTAATTTTTATAAAATCATGCTATAAATAAATAAAGTATATATATAGGATTATAGGTATACCAAATATGTAATAATATACCAAATATAAAATGTAGGTTTCAGCAACACTGCGCATTTAGGGTTAAGCTTAAACGAAGATAACATTATCTAAGTCATTTTCAATTGGAGATAAGCAAAAATACTACAGTAAGTAAATGCTTTGTTCGAAAACAAACAAAAGAGCGGCGGTCCTTTTGTTCAAGAAATAAGTAAGTGATAAAAAAGCGGCATTCCTATTGTTCGGCAAAACATATTGTAAAATCTTTACCTGTTGTGTAGTGATATAAAACAATGGACAGGTATATTATGACGAAGCCAAAGGGTGGGGGGTCAGTGAATTGGGTTGTAAATGTACTCAGTCTGCTTTCGACCTCGCAAGTGTTCGGTACGCTCTTTGCTACTGTTCAGTATTGTGAAGTGTTTGTGTAGTGGATTTTACGATGTCCGCCGACGACATTGACAACCAACTTTCGGAAATCTTCCGTGATACGTAAGTACCAATATTTTATTTGATTTTTAATCAAGTTTTAATTGAAAGGAACCTATTGCATAATTTAGTAACCATTTACCTACTTTAATTTTTAAAATAGTATTAATTTAATGTTCATCTATTCATCATTTTTGATCGTCAATATCAACATTAGCTACATTTTACATTATTTTTGAATCTTCTAATTTAAAAAAATTAAGTATATAAATTTTATCTCAACATTATAATTATGATTGTAATTGTGAAATTTATTATTTATAATAATAAATTTCACTGTCAATTTTATTATCAATTTTGTTTTAATAACTAAACAAGTTAACAGCTACCTATTATTAAAGTAACAACTCATTTTAATATAATTTTTAAATGAATATAAATCAATACGTATTCTGAGTAATGTGATTATTGTATGTACACGGAACTTAATATTATTATGTCACATTGAAATTTATAGGTGGTACCTACATAACGTCAATAAATTCATGTTTTTGTAAATATATATTATTAATATTATGGCTTTACTTGTGAACTTGCCAATTTTTTATCATGTGTTTATTATTTATCACCTAGGTAATAGGTCTATGTGAATGTTGTCCTAATTTCTCCACAAGAGCTAAGGAACTTAGTCTTGTGTTTCTTAAAATGCAATAAGACAATACTTACATAAAAAACGGCAATATTTTAGGTAAAATATTATCAAGAAACACATTTGATTAAACAGCAACCATACATCAGCTATTTTTCATTGTACTGTAGGGATGCCGGCGGCTGGGCTTCCTCATATTCCTCCTCTTCCGAGGAGGAGGATGAGGTCCAAGACCAGGCGGCCGACTCCTCTGAGGAGGATGAGGTCGAAGACCAGGCGGCCGACTCCTCTGAGGATGTGTGGGAACCGACGGGCCAGCTTCCGTCGTTCCCATGCACCAACGTGGGAACTCACAATATAGGACCAGCTGAGACCCCTATCGATTTTTTTAATTTATTATTTAACACCACATTTATGACTATTTTAGTAAACAGCATAAATACCCACGCAATACAAGTGCTTTTGGAGAGCCCACATGAGCATAGTAGAATTTCAAGTTGGAAAGATACCAACATAGAAGAACTCTATGTTTTTCTAGGCCTATTATTCCACATGGGCCATATTAAATTAAACAGAATTAACGATTACTGGAAAACAGACGTCTTATACGATCTGCCGTTTAAAAATTTTATGAGCCGCGATAGATTTTTATTAATTTTACGTAATTTGTCTTTTTCCGATCCAAATTTAACTTTTGCCACTACTGATCCCAATAAATTTACCAAACCTATTATAGATTTTTTTAACAATACTATGAAAATGCTGGTGGTCCCTCCAAAAAACTTGACTATTGACGAAAGTGTGGTTTTGTGGCGCGGGCGGTTAAAAATTAGACAATTTATACAAGGTAAAAGGCATAAATATGGTGTGAAATTATATATCCTCACAGACCCTAAAGGCATGACACAGAAAATTCACATGTATTGTGGATCACATGACGTTCTCCTTCGAGGAAAAGGTCATGCTGATAAAGTAGTGATGATGTTGATGGAAGACTATTTAAACGCAGGACACTCTTTATACATGGACAATTTTTATAATAGCGTTTCTTTAGCGGAAAATCTATTAGCAAATAAAACTTATTTGACTGGTACTTTGAGGGCCAATAGATCACGTAATCCCGAGATTACAAGGGCTAAGTTGCCTAAAAACCAAGTACAATCACGGTACAATTCGCGTGGAGTATGTGTCTCTAATTATAGAGACAAACGAACGGTCCTCATGATTTCCACTGAGCACGATGCTGACTTCATAAATTATACCAATAAAAGAGGTCAAACTGTCGCAAAACCTAGAGTCGTCCATGAGTATAATAAGTATATGAAAGGTGTTGACAGGAAAGATCAGATGCTGTCTTATTATGCTTGTTACAATAAATCCACGAGGTGGTATAAAAAAATAATTACACATGTTATGCAAGTCATGATGTTGAATGCATTCATGATGTACAGTAATAGTCAGGCCAATTCAAATTGTAGTTTTTATGATTTCCGTATAAATGTTGTTAGAAAATTGTTAAACGCAGACAGACAGACAAACAGACAGACAGTAACTTCTCGTCGAACAGGGGATTTTATTCATTGGCCATTACATTTACCTAAAAATGCTAAAGGCGTTACAAAACGCAAAGATTGCCGCTATTGCTTAGAAAAGTTGAAACTCCGAAAAGCTGCAACATTTTTTTGTACCGATTGCAACAAAAAACCCGGCTTGCATCTTGATTGTTTTAAAGATTATCATGGTTATCGTTAAGTTTAGTTCATTATTTTGTAAATTCTCCCCGAGTCCAATCAGCCTGGTCCCAATGTCAACGCCTAAAATATATTTATTTTATTATAATTTAGCAAAGTAGGTAGGTAAATGTACTTATCATTTACTTCGTGCTCAGTTATTTTAGCTTGTTTAGATTTTTTATATATTTGCACATTATCACCATACTCCACATAAAATTAAAATTTTCAGTGCATATTAAGTCTAATATTAATGTTAATTTTCAGTTCTTCCACTGACATTGTTACTAACTATACGTAGTTAAACTTTATTTTAATAGCGATTGCGTCATTCCTGTGTGCTTGTGATGTATATATAAAATTTTATTATATTAATTTATTTTTTAATGTTACATTTAATAATCAACAATCTTCTTTTTTTTTCAGAGTGCACGCAGTGGAGAATAGCCTTGATATTTTTTTTTTCATTTTATAATAATAAATGAATCTTTTCTTTTTGTTTCAGAGTGCGCGCGGAGGAGATAAATTTTATTTTCTTTTTTTTTATAATAATAATCCTTTCTTTTTGTTTCAGAGTACGCGGTGCGGAGAAAATAATATTGATTTTTCCCATTTTATTATAATTATTAATCCATTCTCTTTTTTTTTTTGCAGGGTGCATGCGGTGTATAATATTATTTTATTTTTAGATTATTATATTTTGTAAACTAAAAGTGACAAATGTGTAGTAATCACACTAAAATCACTTTTAGGAATTATTTGTATTAGTTTGTTAATGGCATTTTATAATTTACTATGTAGTATTTAATTTTTATACTAAACATTATAATAGTTTTATGTATATTTAAATTAGTATAATATTTTCCCTATTTTCTGAGAGGGTATTGTGTTATTTCACCTTTGTGATAATCATAGTTCTATCATAATTTAATTTAATTTAAAAGCCCCTAATTTACTGAAAGGAGGTTGGATTAGTTCATCTCTACAATTCTTGATTGTAAAGATGATCCATAATCCAAGGGAGAGTGGTGGGTCCTCCAATGCCCTCTCATTTTTTTCTTAAACTTGTAACTAACCAAAACATTTTATTTTCAGGATCTCGCACTTAAACTATTTTATTATTTAATTAATGTGTAAACTAAAAGTGACAAATACAAAATTTTTCACTTTTAGGAATTCGTCTTGTGTTTATTATTAATAATGTTCAATTCGTTATTTATTTCTAACACATTTTTGTAACAGATTTTAATTTGATTTTTAAATATCTTATACAGTAAACCGTATTTTTATTCTGACGTAGGTATTACGCGAAATCAAGATTTTCTTTGTAGCCAATTTATTATATCATTATTAATTTTGAAATTAAGTCCCTATTTTACTAAAAGGAGGTTGGATTAGTTCACCTCTGCAATTGTTACCTACACTAATTGTAAAGATGAACCATAATCCAAGGGTGTGTGGTGGGTCCTCCAATCGGTCGCAATTTTAATACTAAGCCATATCAGTTAGTTTTGCTATTAATTTATTATTTAATTTTCAATTAATTGCACTGACCAGATATCTACTTACGAGAATAAATTATTCAAGCTTACACATCATAGGCCTTATATATGTATACAGGGTGTAATTTGAAGGAAAGTAAATGATTATATAATAGTAAATTTTTAGAAATCTTTTCTTTGAGTAAAATTTTCTATCTACAGTATTAAGAGTACTTTCCCTTCAGGTGGCATTACAAAATTCCACCCTTATATAATTATATTTATATAATATTATTATGTTATCATAGTTGTGATAGATGGAATTATTTATATTGAATGAATTATTTATAGAAAAAATACTTTAGCATTTATATATACAGGGTGTTAGGTAAATGGGTATATGAGCAGACACTAGCCCATGTTAACATGGGCATATAAATGGTATGGTGAAGTCAGAAAATTGATATCTCCATTTTAATTTTCATACAAATCAGATTTTATAAAATTTATTTTGTATGAAAATTTAAAAAATTGATATCTCCATTTTAATTATTTTAATTTTCATACAAATCAGATTTTATAAAATTTATTTTGTATGAAAATTTAAAAAATTAAAATGATATCACATTTCTGACTTCACCATACCATTTATATGCCCATGTTAACATGGGCTAGTAAATTTATTTACATAACCTATTCTACTATTTACAATATTTACAAAGTTCATTGGTAAGTTCATTAAAATAGATGGAGCCCTATTAACAATTTAACTAAAGTGCAAAAAGTTAATAGGGCTCCAAATCCTCGTATATGTTAAATAAGCGTCTGCTCCGAGGATACGTCCACGTGCAGTATGGACACCTTCGCCGTGGTCTCCTCGGAGGCCGCTGCCGCCACGGCACTCCAGGCCAGGCCTGTAGTGCTGCCAGGAACTCTGACGGCTCAAGCCACTCCTCTGTCTCTGCCACGTCGGCCGTGGCCTGGAGCTCCTCCGTCGGACATTGCAAGTCTTTCTGATTTCTGAAACAATATAGTTAGATTCAATAAATTTTGTCTGATAAAAATTACTATTTTGATAAATTAAGACAAAGATAAATAATCAAGTTATAATAATTAGAATTTAGTTATTTATTATTTTTCTTTATTAAGCAAACAAACAGCATGAGTTGATACAATGTGAACTTAAAAAATAAACAGTACAACAAACTGTATAGGCTGCAGTTCATTAAGTTAAAAAAGAAAGTATAAAATTTGTACTTACTCTGCCGACGTCATATCACGCCGCCGCAGCCGCCGCAATATCCAGCGCCAAGCGCGCCAGCGACTATGGTTCTCACTCCTGTAATAACGTTAAAAACCATTATACCTCAAGATCTAAAAGGGAAC
>NW_021131742.1:0-2841 GCF_004193835.3 Ostrinia furnacalis | reverse complement strand
CAAAACCTAGAAATCTTGCGAACTATTTTTCATCTTCTGTACTACCAGTTACTAAGCAAATAAATGGAGTTTGATTTGATTTAGGATGATTTCATTTTTATTTTGTTTCTCATTTTAGTTTCGTTCATAAATATTACGTTTATGAAAATGTGATCTTATATTGCAGTTCTTATGGTAAAAAAAGCCTTTTATAAAATTATAAATTCCACACAAAACTAATTTGTTTTTACAAAGTAACAAATCCTTTGTGATGCAAACTATCTAAAATCTAATATTGCTTAGCATTTATCCAAGGCATATTGACCCTCGTACAACAACAAGGTCTGTGTCGTCCAGATATTCGAATTATTCGCCCTTGCAGACGACGGTCGTGTAATGAAATATTTCCCCGTATCAGAGTAAATACAAATGAGTAGGTCATCTTCATGGAAACGTAGGGGAGACCTAGGAGAGTTGTGACAATTTTTACTTTAGGGGCCATATCTCGGTCAAAAAACATTCCACAGCTATGAATCATACAAATTAAGAAAGCGCCGTTCCTTCTGTTTTCAAAACAATCACCAAAGTTAACTAAAGTATTAGGGTTTGTAAGAAAATCGCCAAAATCCTAGACCACTCCCTTTGTCACAACTCTCCTAGCATCGAGGTAAGTTGTGACAGGTACCGAGGTGAGTTGTGACAGCATTATATTTCATCTATTAGACATAAAAATACTATTATACTCAATCAAATATGATTTTTTAGCAAAAAAGTACTTTAATCATCCCTTAGTACTAATTACTGTCTTTCCCGAAAACTATAATCCGGGCCTTTTCAAGGCGAGAGTGAATAGGCACTTACAGGGCAGATATGTACCATCCTAGACCGCATCCCACTTAACATCAGGTGCGATTGTGGTCAAATACCTGCCTTGTTATGCATAAAAAAAAAAAAAACCAATAGTTATTATATGCGTTATAGGATGTCGTAACCTACACAGATTGAGCCTCATTTCTCCAGCTTTCATTTTTCTCCCACTACACTGGATTTTTTTAATTATATTTTTAACTAATAATAGTCACTTAATATAATTATTTCTTCCTCTTCTGTAAAAATAAAATAGTCGCGGTGGTATAATCCATAGACGGAGCTTCGCCTTCTGGGTTTACTTGATAAGCCTCTTTTTTCTTAACATATCTTGACAAGCTTAGATTGTAAGAGGTCGCATATTATCTCAAACTTTAACCCTTTAACCTAATCACTTCATAAGCCACGTCCTAGATTTCGGCTCTAGCAAGCAGTAGCAATATGGCTTTCATGTATAGTTATTAGGCATTCTGAATCAAATCAGTAACAGCATGCAATTATACAAATTATGAACCTACTAAAAACATCTAAAAACATCGTGGAAATGGCCCATCAGAAAAATTAAGTAAGCTAGGAGAGTTGTGACAGCCTGTCACAACTCTCCTAGGTGTTTAAAATGACGACTTGGTTCGAATAATAATTTTTATTTTCTAAACACGATGCGCACACAAAAGATCAGTGCTACATTTCGAGACCTGAATAACCATGCAACTTGAGAAAAAATAACAGAACAGTGCACATATACTAAAACATGATATAAATTAAAATAAAATTTTGAAGAAAAACTTACTTTTCGCATTTTTTTGTACACAGACGTCATATTTACGTAACCGTGCCTGTTGCGCCGACCGCAGGTACTTAGTCAAGAAGAGCGTCTTAAAATCGACAAACAAGCGTTTATACCACCTTCCTAACTATATTAAGTAAGGAGAAATCGTCCTTGTCACAACTCACCTCTGTCACAACTCTCCTAGGTCTCCCCTACCGAGCGCGGTTTGTATGTGAGCGCGCCAACACGTATGCGGCGCGCACGCACACACTGACAAAATTTAGCGGGGAGCCAGTCGTGGTTGCGCCGAATTTTGTCAGTGTGTGCGTGCGCGCCACATACGTACATTGGCGCGCTCACATACAAACCGCGCTCGGTACGTTTCTATGAAGATGACCTACTCATTTGTATTTACTCTGCCCGTATTAAATCCGAAACAACGCGGCCGTGACAGTTACTGGTACAATCTAGTTTATTAACGCGCTGAAGGAATTACAAATTCGCATAATAGCTTTAAAGCAATCAATTAAGATGCCTAAGGGTTAAATATGAGACGAAAAGTTTCAAACGGGTTAATATTATTATGAGATAGAAAGTTCGATAGCTTGTACATTATTGACAAAGATCGAAATACTACACTCCTAACTTACTATCAGTACCTAGTATTCAATAAAGAGATTATGTTCTTTTAATGGAGAAAATTTCTAGAACTGTTAACTTAATATTTATAAATTCAATGTTAAAATAAGTACCTAGGAAGAAATAATAAAATATTTAAAGTTAAGTAAAACAAATTCGAATTGCGACTTTGGACTGGTAAATTCACTTCCAGTTCAAGGTCACTGAAAAAATCTTTCTCTACGTAAGGCCTCTCACTCGATGGACTGACGATCTGGTGAAGGTTGTGAGAAGCACCTGAATGCGGGCAGCACTCGACCGGTCTTTGTGGAAATCTGTGGGGTGTCCAATAGTGGTTTTGGTTTAAACGAAAACATAAATAAGATTAAATGCTAGCTTCCTTCGACTTATCACCATTTTCCATTAAGCGAAATGCAGTTAACTATTTTTATAAAATAAAACTTCTTCCTTCCTTGTTGTGGTTAAAATAATATTTTTTTGTAAAATATTTTTTTAACCACAACAGGGAAGGTTTACCTTCCATCAAGTAAACCTTCCCTGTTGTGGTTAAAAAAATATTTTAAAGTTAATGTCAAAATGAGACTGAT
>NW_021131740.1:0-1190 GCF_004193835.3 Ostrinia furnacalis | reverse complement strand
TAATATTATAAATGCGAAAGTTTGGATGTCTGGATGTCCGTATGGATGTTTGAGTTTGTTACTCTTTCACGCAAAAACTACTGAACGGATTTTAATGAAACCTTACAGTATTATTTTTTATAACACAGAATAACATTATAGGCTATAGGGGTAAAACAGGATGGGGTGCGATGGTGAGGGACCTCCTCGTGGTGCACCCTGGGCAACGTCCGCGTGGTCTGTTCACGCGGGCGGCTAACTTCTCACCTGCGTGGCAGGTCTCGTCAACTCGGCGGGCCTGTCGGGCAACCCGTAACCCACAATTGAGTGGGCCGGGGGCCGTCGAGGCATTTGCCCGGGCCACGATGCAGGGTACATCTTTAAAAACCCCCACAGGTGGGGGCTGGCGGGGCGTTTGCCCGGGCCCATTCTTTGGAGGGCCGCTCTCGGTACCTCTCTGATCAGCAGAGCTGACCGAGCAGCGGCATAGAGCAGACCGTAACCCGCTACGGCGGGCCGGGGGTCCTGTTTTACCAGGGGCGCGAGGAGAAAACCTCTATAAAAAACAACTGGAGGAGGGGATTGGGGGTTCCCTCGAAGCCAGAGAGGCTTGCTCGTGAGCGAGCCTCTAGCCTGAGACGGAGCTGCGGACGAATGTCCAAGCAGGACAATAACTCGCGGCTCCGTTTCTTTGGGCTCTGGTGGAAACCGTCGGGTTTTAGTGGGTAGGCCCCGCCTTTAGTGGGTAGGCGGGGAGAGTCCCACATAACCCACTGGCCGTCCCCATAGACCAGTGGGTATGCGCAAAGCATTTCCCGACGAAAAAAAAAAAAAGGGGTAAAACAGGATCCACGCATACAAAGTCGCGGGCGGCCGCTAGTGCCCAATATATTGTTTGGATAAATTATCTATCAAATTATTATCTTCTTAGTTTCTTCTCCCTTTTCTTTATTTTAAGAAATGCTGTCAAAATATCTGATTACTTAACTAAAACTTGTAATATTGTTTTAGATGAGCTGCCTGCAGGATCTGTTGCAACAGCCACTTTTCTGGAGCATTTTAACAATTTATTTGATTTACTTAATGCGCATGCATTCACTAGACTGGCAAGAAGGGAAGCAATCAGTGTGTATAATATTAATTAAAAGATTTTGTTTAATAGAGAACAGAAGGTTCTCCACTGAATCTGCCTAGTAAAGGATGCCAAAAAA
>NW_021131739.1:0-85061 GCF_004193835.3 Ostrinia furnacalis | reverse complement strand
TTTCTTTGGGCTGTCACTTGACAGCCTGGCACACTTTTACGATGGTGGATCAAAGTATTTTGGTTTGACTATAGAGCGTGAGAACACGCACACAGTCATAATTATTTTAGTGTGAATAAAAATAGCATCGAAATTACCTAAACTTGACATGCCACGCTAGACGTAAACGCTCTTAAGGACGTAGCACATTTATCAACCCGGAAAGGGATCGTAACCGTACCAACTCGGGTCGGTCAGTATTCTTTGTATAAAACTCCATACTGCAACGCACACTTATCCGCACCGTAACGTAAACGCCTCGCCTCGCGATTGACAGCGCGCGAAGGGCGATGACAGTTCCCGAAAGGCGACACAGTGTTGATCTCTTTCGGAGTTGATAAGTCTGCTATGAGCTTTTACTCTCTGACAACAAAGCCACGGACAGATTTAGATTAAAAATTTTATTCAGTATCATCGACAATACACTTACAACAACACATATAATTATTTAAGGAGTAGGTAATTACAATGATACTGAAAAGGTATCCACTCAGCATGGTGTCGTAGCATCTCAGTAGATAACTACTACGTATTCCACGCGTGTAAAGTTACAGAAAAACGTTTGACACACAGAAACAAAATGGCCGATCGTGGCGCACCAGGATTCTTCTATCGTTTCATCATTACGCGTGCGAAACTCGTTTCACACACAATTCGTTGGCTTCACTCCAAAAGTACTGGAATGGGGGAACCGCGCGCCCTATTGTTCTGCAGCTGGATAAATAAATCTTAAAGCTCCTCCTACAAGGAGGATCAGGCCAACAATAAAAGCCCCTCCCAGATAACCTAATTTTCCTGCTCAAAACCTCACCGCCCCAAACCGCAAAACTATACATAGGCCAGTAGAATTAAACACAAAAATGAATTAAATCGGAAATAATTCCAACTAAAGATTTTAGTGCTTTAATGGCTTCATTAGTTGCCCATAAAGACTCTCCTAGGTTTTCGACTTCGACGTAGTTGTGCTTAAGTGGTGGGGGCCCCCAAAAGGGGCGCTTTTTCGGTTTTCCGGTTATACCGCGTAAAGGACTTACCCTATCGAAAAGTGGTCTTCCTGACGGTTGAATGGCATTTAATCCTGCATTAAATAAGACCAAATCCATATGTTTTGAACAAACCGTTCTCGTGCAAATGTTCGGCAAAGTAAAAAATATGTGTATAATTAATGACCCTCTCCACGTCCAATGGCTCGTTACCCACAGGCTTCCAAGTCTTTTAAAAAGGAGCGCCTCAACCAGTGTAACCCTATCAAGGCTTATGAGCTGGATGCGCCCATCCTTGTTCGTCCCAGCCGTTCCTTAACTGCGGTTGCTGCACCTCTTCCTGGCACTCACCTGAACGACTCTGTGTTACCTACTGTGGCTGCTCCTCTTCCTTGTATCCTCCTGCACGACTACGTTGGCTAGCCGTATGCCTGGTCTAAGGTTCGACGCCACAAAATCAACTTCGTACGCGTGAAAATACACTCGACATCAAATAAATCGCACCTCCCGCGACAAGCATTTTTAAACGTATGCATCCCCACTTCCCACCAATATTGGCACCATTTGAAAACCTAGTTCTAAACTTCATTTCATTAAAGGAAAGGGTTTTGCCCCAAAAATGTGTCTTTAGAAGGATCCAGAGTCACTTCTTCAAAAATTAGGTACTTACGCTTGAGCCAACTTTTATGACTATAAAACTGTTAAGTTGGGTTTAATCGCTACCCATCTGTTAAAGAAGACACGTGTGATCATTATTTGGTTTTATAACCATAAAAGGACAATGACCAAAAGTGGTCCAAATGTCCACCACCAATGAGACCTATATTGGCTTATAGTCCATTGAATAGAGATTAACTTTCAGTATGGGATGAAAAAAAAATAAGCTGTCAGTAAAAAGTTAAGACTGTTTGAAAAATTGTAGTAGTTTACGCGCTTATCTCAGGATTTGAGAAATTCTTTTTGTTATGGATAGCCCATTTATCAAGGATGGTTTTAGGATAAATAACATCACCCTACAACTAATAGGGGCGGATCAGTAATGACAAATGTTCTAAAAATGAGAAATATTATTCAAACTATTTTCACGCGTACAAAGTCGTAGGCACAGCTAGTATAATATTTAATAAAATTCAACTATAACCCCGTGCCACATATGCGACATGGCATAACATGCGTAGATTAGTCCAAAATGTGCAATGGATAGAATGATATCAAGAACCTTTCTCGGATGAAAAGGTAAAAAACAGACTTTTCGTTCAGTCATAACTTTTTACTGACAGCATATTTTTGATTGCGGTTTGGTTATAATGAATCAGTATTTAGTAGACTATTTTACTACATAGGTCTCATTAGTGGTGGATATTTGGACCACACTCCATACATTTTTGGTCATTGTCCTTTGGTCTAATTGATCCCAGAGGTGAGCCCAAAGTGAGGTCTTTTTTCAAGTCACATTTATGGTATATGTTAATCATTTATTAAGAAATTACATGTGTTTATCTTATAGGATATTTATTGGGCTTTCAAATAACACCAATATTGTTGGGGCACCATGATTGAGTCAGAAGAAAATCTTTAAAGTTCGCGTCGCGGAAGGTGCGGTTTATTTGATGTTGAGTATAGTTTAAATACTATTGAAGAGAAGAACTACGCAACCAATGAAGCCATTAAAGCAATAAAATCTTTTGTAGAAATTATTTCCGATTTAAAATCTAATTCTACTAGACTAACACACGTCCCGTCAAGTTGATGTATATTATTTACTTTTTTTTATTATGTTTTATTAAATAAAATAAAAATGATTTATCCTTGGACATTTTACACTGTACTTACCTCAAGCCCCAAACTAAGCAAAGCTTGCTACTATGGGTACTAGATAACGGATATAAACATACCTAAATACTTTTTTTTTGTAAATACATATTTTTTTAAAAAATAATATACTTAGAAAACACTTATGTCCCATCAATCCCTAATTTATAAGTGAACCCCTATGAAAACAAAATTCCTGTTATGTGTAACCATAGGGGTGACTTAAAAATTAGGAATTGATGGTGTAAACGGGCATAAGTCTAACATAACGACTATTGGAAACCTGAATTATGATCTTTAAAAACTTACATGCCACACTCATTAGTTCATTACAATAATTTTCCATAAGCCTCTCACACATGCTAAATTTTAATAATATATAAATTTTAATACCTCTCTCATTTTTCCAGTATCAATTGTAATGAAAAAAAAACATAAATGTGGTGTATTCAAACGAATGAGAAATTGCGCACCTTGCTTATTAACACGACAAAAACCTGTGTACAGCTATTCATTTTAATACCCTGGCATTTACGCCGAAAAATATTGGAAAATGAATATTAAATTGGTGCGACTGGTCATCGAAAATTACTTGAGAGGGTTTGAATTTTGCGCCTTTGTGATTGCGAAATTGAAGGGGCTGCTGGAAGCTGTTCCGAGGCATGTCAATTCCGAATCAATTACCGCGCGGCTTCACTGCGATATGTTACGGAATAATGTTTGCTGAATTTGTAACTATAGGGTGGCAGGGCTGGCAAAATGCCAAGGGCCCGAAGGTATAGTTAGACCACTCACTACCTCCATGCCGCGGTACATTGAAGAACATAAGCACGGTAATACTATTTTAAAGTATTGTTGTAACTTCATATAAACAGACGAAACGCGAGCCTTCCTACGAACGTCAAATCTCGGGATGCGCTCGAGATACAAAAGTCGGGGCTGTCGCAAATGCGCCGCAGTACATAGCAAACGGATGTGTCGGCCTAGTGTTGAAAATTACTAAAGTGACTGAATTTGACTGACCGTCATTTACGGTCAAGTTGGTCAAAAACTAGTCTTAATTTTTAAAGGTTAAGGCTTACTTTCAAATTCAAATTCATTTATTTGCACATCATTTATTCTCGCGAACCATTATGTCTATTATGCTTTGTAGTACGTATTCTATGAACGAAGCTAATTATCTTCGTGAGCCCATCTTAAAAACGCGCGCAACGGATAAAAATAATTAAATAATGAAAATAAAAAGTTTTCTTTAATCGATTTAGTTACTGATTCTGAGTCGCTCCTAAAAATTTGGATACTGATTGTAAAGTCACCCTGTTCTATGTCATTATTATTACCAAAGTACCTAATTTTCTATGTTATTACCTATTTTCCTGTGCCATCAATCAGATACCGCTAAGCAGTGGAAAAGTCTCAGCTATCGGTATCTAATAGTTGAGTGACACTTCTGTGCGTGCTGGAAACTAAGATTCCAAGATGATTGACTATCCACTGTAACTATCTAGCTATCTCTTTTCTTTCTTATTTAACAAGTTGATGTCCAGATAACATAATAGTTGGATTGTTAGTCTTGGAGCCAACTTTGGTCTTGTAAAGGCATTGGACCCTATGTAGATCGCGACATTCAACTCGATATAGTCTTGTAATTATTCGATAATTAAAAAAATAGAAAAATACGTGTCCAATATTATTTTTATTACCTGTCTGACGTACTAAATAGAATTTCGAATTCATTACCCAATCATTATCCCAATTCCCAATTTCAAGCTTTTTTAAAAACTTACAGTAAAATATCTAAAAAGCTTTACGAGTCGTCATTAAAACAACGCCTACGCGAGAAATAATGAAAACAACCGGTAATTGAAGGAATTCTTTTCAAATAACAATGAGTAGGCCATTAATACATCGATTAATGGAAGATTACTCTTATCTATAAAAAGCAAAAGGTCACTGACTCACTCATCACGAAATCTCAGAAACAACAAGCACAGAATAAGTAACAGTACCAAGGCTACAAGTGCGATTCAAATTTGCCATAGGGGTTCCTTTAAGAACGTAGGTGCTCACTAAGACAGGATTTTGCAAAATTCAACTAAGGGAGTAAAATGGGGTCCACGCGTACGAAGTCGCGGGCGGTCGTTAGTTACCTAATAAAAAGTTAGTTGACAGCCAACATTGGTCCCGTAGACATAAACTTTAGTCTACATTTTGTGAATAAGCATTAAGACAATTAGTTCTTAAGAGTTTAGCCTAATTGGTAGTAAATAACATCAACATCTGTAAAATATTGCCCATTTTTAACCAACTCCTAATTTATTTGCTATATTATTCGATTTGGCTTTGAAAACCAAAACCAGCAACCGTCAATCATAGGCATTTCTATTCATACTAACTCTATAGAGGTCGGAGTTTAATATAAAAAAAACACCTTATTACTGTTGATGTCTAATTTCATAAATTAGTACATAGTAGTAACAAGTACGCTTCACAAATACTCGTTTGTCATTTAGGATTCCTACAATCCTATATCCGATCAAATTCAAATAAACCAAAACTTCATGGTAACGTAATTTTAGACAAAACACTAATCCTGTAACACAGGGGAGAAATCACTTCATCCCTGGAAGTACTGATCCTGAAAATTTCGTGTAAGCGTGTTAATTATAGAAAGCTTTTGCGATTCAATGTAACCTCCGTATTAACTCTTTATTATTTGACCCTTATGTCATCTCACTAAAGTTCAATATCAAGCATCAATTCTGCCACCAAAGGTTTAAAGCCCTGTTCGCACTAGTCGTGCAATTTTATTTTTAAAATTTTGTCGAGTAGGTTACTAAATCGTTTAGTCGAGTGAAAGTTTGTTGTTGATGTAGGTACTCGACCAAAGTGCGAACGGTTTTTTGATCAGCATTAGTTACTAAAGGTGTGTATAGCACATTGCAGACTTATCAACTCGGAAAGGAATCAACACCGTATCACCTTTTGCGAGCTGTCATCGCCTTTCTTGCGCTGTCAATCGCGACGCGAGTCGTTTGATAAGGTGTGGATAAAATAAATGGCAATTGAAGTAGAGTTACATACAAAGAATACTGACCGCCTCGAGTTGATACGGTTACAATCCCTTTTAGTGTTGATAATAAATATGCTACGGCCTTTACTCTACTAAATTACTCGACCAACGGGACTATTCCCACCCCTCGTTACCACCACTGCAACTCCTGTGTAGCCAGGATCTACAGCTTGACCGCCATAAAAACCCAACCAATGAAGGTCAAGTTTGTCCCGGGGGAAAGTTAAACTGTCATTGGACCCCCGACGAAATTAATCAAAACATAGGAGGAATTCGAAATTAAGGTTCGAGTTCCCTCCATTGCAAAGCGGATGACAGGTGACAAACAGAGGTTTAAAACTAAAACTGAATTACTCGACTAGTGTGAACAAGGCTTCAGCGATTTGTGACACTTGTACGGCTGCATTCCGCGTCCCGTCAAATCATTCGAACGGTTAGTTTCGAGGTATCGACCTAATGAAATTTAGATCCGTCTGTTCGTTTGCCGATGTTACAGGAAATGTATGAATTCTAGGAATTGTATACTATTCCTAGGAAATGTATACAATTCCAAAGCTATTTAGGAAATGTATGAAATATTGCTTCAGAGATTTTTTAATACGCACATATCCTAGGACATGTATACTTTTCCTAGGAATTTTATAGAATTCCAATATTGTATTAGGAAATGTATAAAACTAAGCGGCACAAGCGCGGTCGTGTGATCGGGTGCCATGCCCCTCAGTACGCCTAAAATTTCATTTAGACAAACCACATTGACCGATAGGTACTTTTAACTCACAACTATTATTGTTTACCCTGAAAGTTGTTTCCGCACTATTATACTTTGGCTGAAAAAAAAAATTGCCTATTGGCATACCTTTCTTTCGGCATCACGCATATTACGCTGAAGTATTGGAAAACCCTAATTTTAACATCTCTTTTGTTAAACTATTATTGACATGAAGGTTTTAGTACTCCTGTAGGTGGATAACAAAGTCTCGGTTAGGTTAGGTTAGACTTGCGACCTTACACATACACAGCGGCCGCGGCGCGGTAGCGCCATTTGAGTTTCGGAGAAAAAAAAGAAATCTTAATTACATTTCCGATTGCTGTTTAGGAAATGTGTAAATTTCCTAGGAAATGTGTCTAATATAATTTACATCACACATTTCCGGGTGATTTTAGGACTTATACACAAATCCTAGGAATTGTATACAATGACGGATTTCATACATTTCCTGTAACACCGACACAAAAAAAGTCAAGTCAAAACATTATTAAGATAATGTAGAATTAGTACCGAGCAAAAACATCACAACCCCTGAGAAATTAACAAAAAAAAAACAATAATTGAGAGACTAAAATGTTCAGTTGTTTATTTTGTACAATCGAATGAAAAAGAGCTTCAATTTTTTTATACAGTGACTGTGGGTGTGACGCTATAAGAACCTAAGGCTGGGTTGCACCATGTTATTTTAACTTTAACAATTGTCAAAAATCTGTCTAACTCCATACAGAAAACACCGGTTATTGTTAAAGTTACGCTTAAGGTAAGTTGGTGCAACTCAGCCTAAGTCTGTTTCGCCCTTTAAACCCAATTAAGCTCAGGCAAATTACGGAGAATTAATTAATTGTGTATTTCCAGCTGTCAATCTTCAATAATTATAAATTAGGTTACTGCTAATAGGGCGTGAGTAGTTAATCCATAACACGTTAACATTCAAGATTAGGACAATGCGTTTAGTTTGTATTCCACAAACTCTGTGTTTCTACATTTCGTCAGGCTCGGAGCGGCTGGCTGGCGATATTTACGGATCGCGCGCAAATTGTGAAGTACCCACTTATAATTAATTTATAAAGTTGTTGTTTATTATCTTTTAGTTTGTACGTCTATACAAACTTCCAAAGCTATTGTTACAAATTATTGTATTTAATTATCTCACGTAAGTGAATTATTCTTGTGAGAAATAAAGATCTTAAACCACAAAAATCCTTATGGATCACAAAAATGGATGATAATTTGCTGAAAAGCTTGTACAGACTACGTCATTCAACGTAAATATCGTGACACTTTATGAAGACTTCATTTATTTACAGTTATTTACAATTAATTTACGATGAACTAAAATTATTATGTGACTGCAAAAAAGGGGTATCTGGTCTGAGTGGAAGTGATCATTCATTAAGACCAATCTTTTTGATTCAAAATTATAAAGGTGTGATTTTGAATCAAAAATAATATTGCTATCGACATACTATTTGCCCTTAGATTACAGTATAAACTTTTACCTAAACATAATACATAGGAACAAGATAATATTATATTCTGTGCTACAGGTAAATGCTTATGTACAGTCGCGGAATGAAAAGGTTCGTCACCTTAGTGTCGGTTTTCGCTTGCACTAGGTACTGTAAGAGTCAAACCTGCCAACATAGCAGTGCAAGAAACAGTGCTGCTAACATTTAAATAAATATGACGTTTGCTAACGAATAAGGTTTTGCTTGTTTATTTTTCTATCCCATCAGTGCAATGCAATGATGACATTGACAATAGTTCTTTTTATTTAATAGAAATAATAATGGCAGGTTGAACCAACAAGAAGGTTTTAGTTTATCAATCATAATAATCTTCTTGACAAAATAAATCGTCAAACAACTTTGATCTGAATAATTTTGAACTTTACTGAGGAACAGTTAAATATTATTTTCTCTAACTCGAGATTATTCTGTAACATAGTTTCAAAAGGTAATATGTGCTCGCGATTCGTTGAAGGAATCAATTTGAAAACTGACGAACCTTTTCATTCCGTGACTGTACAACACTAACATTTGCCCCCGGCGGGCATCGAAATTCGAACGCGTCACGTGTCGGCTGTCGGAACAATACAAACGTACCTCCAGGCGGCTGTCAATTTGTAGTGTCCAGACATGATTGACTGTACTCTAGTCTACACAGAAATTGATAATTTATGTAATAGTCCACTCATTTGGTAGTATTGCCTGGAAACTTTTCCGGGTGTTTTGAAAATTGGTAATAATAGGAGGTCGCAAAGTTGAAATTCGTAAAGAGCACATCAAAATATATATAAATACCAAAATTCATTACTCTCGGAAAACTTTCCAGGTAACCCCATTATTATGTACCAAATGACTGGACTAAAACCCTAAGCTGTCGCATGAGACCGCGCTAACAATTGATATACCTACCTACACACATCAACATGGTCTAGGGATATTTTAAATTAAACCTAAATAACTAAAACTCTATCAACTTATTGTTAAGACACCTACACATTAAAATAAACCTCGTTTATTAGCCTATCTAATCCGATAATAAGCTTTTAGATAAAGTTAAATTTAAAAAAAAACTTAGAATAAGATAAAAAACTCAGACAAAATTTCAATCTTAACTTTATTTTTGAAACATCAAAACCTATACAAAATCACTTTTCTTATAAAACCTAAGACTCTCCTGACACATCTGCAGCGGTTCTGCATACTCAAAACAAGGGCCTTTTCGGCCTTTTGCCTTTGTCGGCCGTTTGGTGTAGTGGTTCAGAACGGACTACTATGCCGAGAGGTTCCGGGTTCGATTCCCGGCCGGGCAGAAATTGAAATGATGAATTTTAATTTCTGTGACGGGTCTGGGTGTAAATATGTATAATATGTATGTATTTAATAAAAATAAAAAAAGTATATAAGTAGTATATTCCGTCTAGCCCGCAGAATCGCTAAAATCAAGTGGCAGTGGGCGGGGCACATAGCTCGAAGAGCTGATGGCCGCTGGGGCAGGAAAGTTCTTGAGTGGCGACCACGAGCTGGAAGACGTAAGAGCTGGTTTTCGTGCACAATATCTTCAGGGAAATTCCTAAGAGCTTTTCTTTGAAGCATATCCCAGACATGCTCAATAGGATTTAAGTCAGGCATTGGGCAGGCCAGTCTAAATCTTGGATATACCATGTTGATCCGTGTATTAGCTCGATTCACTGGTACTTAAAGGAATGCGTAGTAGTAATTTAAGAAGGCAATAAAGTAGAAACATTTAAATTAGGCCTATCTAAACATTTCTGTTAAAAAAAAATCTAGCCAACTAAACTTTGTATTTTATCCATTTATTTAGGTACAGCAACAGAATACAAATTAGTTTTTTACAAATAATTTACTTTCTTTTTATCAAAGTCATTTCTTAAAATTGAAACTGAAACAACGATCTGCCTGTGACTACGACTGTAACAAAGCAGCCGAAAATGTAACTTCAAACTTAGTACTGTACAGGCGAGTTCATTAATATATTGGCGTTTCAGACCCATTTCCCAGTTTGAAATACATAAGGAAAGAGAGACTTCAAAATGTTGACATTTCAAAAGTTGTTTTGTGTTGTTGCTATGTTGCCGCGTCCTTTTGTTGGATTATGTTTTGGCTACATTTTCTTTCAATTCTCTTTGTAAGCCAGCTTTGTACTAACTATTCCGAATGGAGAGAAAAAAGTTGTTGGTATTTAAGGTACTCACTACTCGTGTACGCGTATCCGGCCGGTGTACATGCTGCAGTCTTTATTCCCCTCAACCAAATAGCGCTTACGCCTACTCCATACGTTGGCTCCTATGTTGGGCCCAGCTAAGAGTGGATCTAATGCCAGAGCCTAAATTGGGTAGGGTACGCTACAAGTTATTGGACAAAACCACCCTTTACATCCTGATAAATATTACTTCAATTGCAACTTAACGCTCTTGTTGTTGAAATAGAAATGCTATTTTTAATGCATATGATAAAATGATAATACTACCCAATAACTCGACATCAAGTGTCCATCCAATGACTGAAAGCTTACCCTTTAGTCTAGTTATAGTAAGGTCAAGACTCAAGACCGATCTATACTTATGTATTGGATCCACATTAGGTATATTGGATCCTAGTTATAAGTCTTGGATCCAATATACCTAACGTTAGGCGCCGGCATAAGAAAAAAGTATTGGCTGCAACGTCAAGACAAGATTTGCAAATCCACATGTTGGACGAATAAAGTTGGAACCAACATTGGGGCCCGCACGTAACAGGCATTAAACGCTCGCACGCGGTATGGTAGCGTTTTATACCACTCCAAATTGAGTTGTCAAACAAGTAGAGTGGCTGCTTTTACAGCGGATGTTTGGAGTTAAATAACCCCGTCTGTCATGCTCGATTGGATAAAAGCCAAGGATAAAAGGCATAAAGCTTTCGCGGGGGGAGTCTTTGTGATGCCTTTTGCCTGCATTCGCCCGGATTAAATTAATTTGTCTGTCCTATTAACAGCCATAGCTTCATTTCACAAACTTTACATGTGTGTATTTAGTGTGAAAAGGGCTACTTTTGCAAATCTTTATTATTCAAACATGATTATTATCCATATCGTACCGTTAATTGAAGTAGGTAGTTATCAAATCGTTACGAGTCTGAGTGCATGCATATTACAAACGGATTTTTAAGTTAGCATGCATGCCTTCAAGTAACAAACAAGCAAGTAATGTTTGATACCAATTGTTTTCATTTACAGGTTAGGTACCTGTATCTATCGGACCGGTCACATACAAACATAAAGATACAAACATCAAAGATGCACTGATAGTCGTGAATGAAAAACAGCTCCAAAACATTATGCCTGAAAATTGCTCGCGCTTATTTCATCCGAAATTCCGAGCCAAAACCAGACGCAAAAGGGAGCTTAATTAAGTACCTGTACGTGCCTTTTAAGTTCAATTTGCAATATTGCAACTGGCAGGGTTCATGCGTAATAGAATTGTCATCATACCGCGACAACGCATCGCCACAATATCAATTGCCCGAAAGCATCCGGATTATAGGGATCGGAATTCTGCAGCGGCTACTCCGAAATCCTCTTCACGTAGTTTTGAGTCTATCTGTCACCATCGCTCATGCTGGAATCTCGCTTTGTATAAAACAGATGGCAAAATTCGAAACTTTGGATAATATTTTTGGAGTAACCCCCCTGTTGTTAGGAATAGTACAGCCGATATCACATTGGAGTTTTTTATAGTAAACTAGCACGTATCACAACGAAATAAGGTGTCAGCTCTCGACGGTACGTTTACAAAGGTTTCGTAGTAGAGCAATATTAATTTGACTGGATTAAACAGGCAGTTCCATATTGAATTGCTTCTATTCTCTTTTAGCTAATTAATTCACGTAAGCATTCTGCTCATGTTACAAATTGATGCTAAAAGTAACTACAACAAAAGATAAGTCAAATGTCACGTAATTATTACTTTCAATTAATTATTTATAGCCTTTGGAGCTAAAATGAATAAGGAGAACTTATATTTAGCTTCATTTACTGCGTATAACTTCATTTATTTTGGTACACAGTTGATTTTCTTTTACTTATTGTTTTGCTTGCTAATGGAAAAACACCGATTAGAATTGTTTTTATTTCTCTCCATACACAAAAATAGCATTATGCTATTTAGAGCTGTACTAGTAAGTGATAAACTTAGAAAAAAGAAAGTTACGCTAATAGCCGTGTAAATTATTCCACCGTGAGTTTTACAAATTGCCCAAAAATAAAACTCCGTAAAGTTTCGTCATTCGTTTGTTTTTTGCTTATAATTGAACAACAAATGACTGTTTAAATAAAGCATCTGCGTGGATTACGTAATGTTTAAAATTCAATGGGGAAATTGTAAGATAAAAATGTGGCGCAAGTAACTGTGCCGGCCACTTTCTCCTGTCTCGTGGTGCGGTGTAAACAACTTGATTGTTTGCTCTTTCTGGCCCAAGGTCGTGGTGTGCAACGTAAAACAGCGCAATGGGAGCCTTTTTAGGGTTCCGTAGTCCTGACAAGGAACCCTTATAGTTTCGATATATCTGTCTGTCTGTCCGAGGCTTTGCTTGGAAACTATTGGCACTAGGGAGCTGTAATTTTGTAGAGGTATATATATATTAATCACGGCGACAAAACAGTAGAATAAAAGTTTTAGTGTAGCTCCCCTACATGTAAAGTGGGGATGATTTTTTTTTCATCTTCTACCCCATCGTGTGGGGTGTCGTTGGATAGGTCTTTTAAAATGGCTTAGGGGTTTCTAAGACTAATTTTCTATTTAGGGATCTTTGCAAAATTAAAGTTTAAAGCGCCAATTTTTGTTCGAGAACGGCGCCCCCCCCCCCCCATTTCCAGTATATTTCCATTAATTGGAAATATTGTAGAACGTACCAGGACAGGAATCTTCCCATGGGTGATGTCCTAGAACGATACATTTACGCGCTACATTCTGGCAACATATTCAGCAACATTGCTTTACAAAACCATATAATGAAACAATAGGCCCCTCGCCCACACGGCGACTTTTTGTAGTGATGCTGTCGCGTTTCAGCATCGCGTTTGAGCGGGCGAGGGCACACAGCTAGTGTAACCGGTAGACAAGGTGACTGGGTTTGTTGCGCGCTTCTTTTCAGCACTTGCCAAATGTTGGTCTCGAAGCGCTGGTAGGGCAAAAAAATTATAAGACATGTGAAGGCTCCTTAATGAAAAACTTCGTGTTTTTTTTAATTTGTCTTTATTTTTATTTTTTTAATATTTGACGATTTGTCAGCACTATTTTTAGTAGTGCATGCAAATAAAATAATTTTGACTTTGATTGCTACTGTATCGATGCGAACGCGCGACAGAATCGCTGCTGCATCGCTACAAAAAGTCGCCGTGGGCGAGGGGCATAAACAAAAAACGCGGACTCGATGTGCTCCTTTTGGGAAATACGGTATACGAACGAACACAGGTGTAGAGTTACCCGATGGAAGAAGAGAGGATATTTTAGAATGTTTTTGAGGCTTCGTTTTAGGTATCGGCAGGTTGGAAAAAATGACGACTGCAAGCACGATCGAGTAATCGAGTGTCGGATACCGGCGTCAAATGGCCATGGTTTTTCACTTTTCTGGGTATAGATTTTAATCCCTTATCTACTGGAAACTGAAATCAATGCCCAATAGTCAACGATTTATTATTCTGCGGATTCTTGAAATTCAATATTTTATGCAAACTACCACAAGTTTCATTCAGTATATTTTGAATCGAGCTTTGATTCTACGCAGTTTTATTTTTTTGAAATATATTTTTGAAAATAGATGGCTCCTCAGTTTTGCGAACTCTACCAGTAGTTTTAACAATGATATTATTTGGTGTTTTATTAATGAATACTATGTTCATTCAAGACTTGAATAGAATGTTTTGTTTGTAAAATTTCTTCATCGTGATGATCAGGTATTGGATGTAGTCTGGGAGGAAAGCGAGAGAGGATCTATCCCACTCTGGAACCACAAGAAGAATTTTATTATTTTCAATTTAAGGATTTACCGATTTCAAATATTTTACCATTAATTTACCTATAGTATAAAAATTTATCGCAAAATGTGTTGGTAAGAGTATAAATTACTGAACAAAGCCTGGACCAATTTTACCAATTATTTTTTTCAATGTTCTTTGCAGCTAGTTTGTTATTATAACTGTGGCGTGATTTACAATTTGGAGTAAACAAGCAATCGCGTCAAAAAAGAAAGTCAAAATAGATTACCGTATGCGATAATGACGTTAACGTTGCGAAATCCCAAACGAGGCATCAACTACCCTCCATACTAGTATCAAATTTAACCTAACTGCGTTACTATTAGTGATTCCTCGCTCACCGCTAAAATTATAGCCATCTAAAATTACAGTCATGCATTTAGTATTTATTACCTTGCAGGACGGGTCATAAATTTATGTCCTACATACCTAAATATTATTAATATTGGGCTTGACTCAATCAACGTCTATCTTTTTATAGAGATAGCGGATTTTTTTCAGAAAAGCTAAACGCAGTCAGTCCACGTCAGTCGCAATAGAGTACTATTGCAATGTCGTCACTATTAGACTAGGCGCAGACCATCGATTTTTCGTCGGCCGATAGTTTAGTCGGGCAGTTGATCAGTATAGGCATGTATGGAAGTGCGCACATTACACCAATTTGATTTGGCCGATTCTTCATACATCCCGATTCAGAATCGGGCACAACTATCGGCCAACTAAAAATAGGTGGTCTGCGCCTAGTCTTACAAATTAAAATGTCACAGTGATTCAAATGATGTGCCGAAAGCCGAAATCATAGTTATAGGAAATAGACTGACCTGTAATAATTAAACACTAGACAGGCCGTCTCCATACAAATGACAGCTAATTTTGTGTGCCAATTTGAAGCGCCACTACGATTGTCCCGAGAACAAATTTTGACGTTACATTGTATAGTTTCTGCCATAGCGTCCGTTGAGAGACCACACATGACGCGACCAGTTAGATACTTTCACTTTCATTCATCAGATACATCAGAAAGTTGCAGTTTCGTTGCAGTTGCGTTTCACCGTCTGTTCTGGGCCTAAGCGAAAAAGAACAGGTCAGTAAACGAAATCGGTTTGAACGAGTTTCGCAAAGCAAAACGATATGGGTAGGGCTATTGTGCAATATCCTTCAAAATCCGAAACAAATAACGTCAAAATACGAAACTTCGTCTGTCAGTTGGAGGGAACATCGAAATACGTCATTGAACGGACGTCGTTCCCGATTTCGGATCCGAAACGTTTCATAGTACTGTACCTCGAGTAGGAAAAACTTTCGAGTTCGTTTCGTTGCGTATTCAAAGTGTCATCGAAAAATTTTGTATGAAAAATTAAACAGCGCCCCCTATATTATAGCCGCCCTAGGGGGCGCTGTTTAATTTTTCATACAAAATTTTTCGATGACACTTTGAATACGCAACGAAACGAACTCGAAAGTTTTTCCTACTAGAGGTACTGAAATTTCACATTCGATTGTCGTTTTGACGGATTTCGTTTATCATAGTAGGCCTGCTGGATGTCATTTTGTGTGTAAGTGGTCAAGATTATTTCACTGTTTTGTACCAATAATAATCAATCCACCACGAATCCGAAGCACTATTTCTCATAAACATCCACGAAGTGACTCACGTAAGATCTGAAAAAAACTTAGAGTTAATTTTTCAGCATACCAATAAGTGCTAACGAACTGTCAAATAGTTGCGAAAAACGGTTCTGCTTGACGTGACGGCGATGGAGCTAGGGCTTTTGAGGGAGCTGGAGACACCCAGGTTCACACATCTCTTTTTATCACACAGTGTTGCTGCTAGTGACATCTCGCTCGCTCAATTCTCTGTTGCTCTATTCCGCTAGGTATATTAACTTTACGGCTGAAATATGAGTATAAATATTCCCTTTGTAGATTTCCACAGACAACAAATATTACATGAGTATTGTGTAATCTGTGCTTACAGTTACAAGCACAAAATAAAAATAGCGGTATAAAAAAAACTCATTTCTTTTTTATTTTTCGATGCATTTGCTACGGCTAGTTATTCCTATAATGGTCGCCGCACACTGGCTTCATGTCACAGCCACAAAACGCTGTCCTCGGCACTTTTATTACATACATTTTCGTGTGACGCGGCGCCGCGGCGTTAACGTGGCGTGAAGCCAATGTGCGGCGACCCTAGGTTCTATAAACTATAATGAATAAATTCTACTACATATTGTATTATTTTCAAACAATTTGACTGACATAAAAGGTGAAAAATATTATTAAATACAATGTTTTTGGTAAGAACGTGTTGCCAATTGAAACAACTAAACATGTTCGTAAATCCTAATCAACCCAAGTAAAAGTAGATTATACATCGAAGAAAAAAACAGCCAAGTGCGAGTTGTACGTGGGTGCAGGGGGCTTTACATTTTATTATCAAATCATATCGATTTTACATGTATTTGAAAAATGGAAATGATGTTTCAAGAAAGTTATCAGAAGTTTTTATTGTAAAACAAACAAAATTAAATTAATATCAATCAATGTAATTACCATAATGAATGAGCAACTAAAAAACTTTTGGTGAATTTTTCCCGTTCGTAACTTAGATACAAGGGTTCTCATAATATACGGGATCCTAAAAATAAGTAGAATCGTGTTCGTTCGACAAATTGCATCATGATTTTATTTTATCAATGCCCTTTGTGTTCCGTATCGGAGTCTGTTAAGCCGTTTGTGGTAAAGGCGTAGCAGACTTGCGACTTTTACGGACTTCAGGTAAACTGCTACCAAAACGCAAACGAATTGATCACCGAAAGTCATTTTAGCGCCCAGAAGGTTTTCTTCGCAAAGGTATTTAAAAAAATGTATGCTCAATGTCGTGTATTTATGTGTCAAATGGTGTAATTTAGCTTGTCTCAAGAGTGGAGCACCATTTTGTCGACATACACCAGTGATCGGTGCTGCGCCGAAGCCATAGGGCTGACTTTGGTAAAATGATGTGTGACGTGAAGTGCCAAACTGCGGAAAATGGCGGATAAAATTTTATGTTTCTATTATTCAGGCAGTTAAAATACTGCACAGTATTAATTTTATTACACCACCGTTTATACATACGTATATAGTTTATTGTCTTTACAATGCAAATGGGTGAAAAAAACACGTGCGTGCGTCAATCCTCGCTCGTGATTGTCCTGTCGATTAGATATCTCAGGTGAAGCCGCGCGTGTTTTGTTTTCGATGCAAAGTCGCAGAGATGAACAGGCCTGATATCGTCGATAAACTATTTTCCGAATGGTCAATTCATGGAAAAGTCATTCGTGAAGAAATTAACATCCCCACTTTACTTTTCCCTGAAAAACATCACAGAATTTTTGTTTCAGTGGGTTCTGGGTTTACAGTTGCGCGGTCACTATAATAAAAAGAAAAACCAACACATTGGCAGGTTTGTGATATTATATTAAGCATATAAATATTAAGGAATATTACACAGTAAAATGAGTATTTCAACTGATGTAGTAAGTCTTAAATTGTAATTATAATTAATAATAATAAATTAATCGATGATTAATAAAATAAGTAAAATAGGTTTTATACTAAAGTATCATTACAGAATTAGTTTTGAATTAGTTTTCCCGAGAACTATGTTAGTAACTAATTATACTACTTTAAGAAGGCATAAAAATGACATGGTAGATTTACAAAGAACAGTACCGTTAGAGTGGTCGTTCTCCTTTAAAAACGCAGTCTTAGATATATATAACAGACAAAATCGCAAGAGCTAATTACCGACTTTAAAAGTAGCTTGCCTGCATTGCCCGTTTCCACTTCTGCGACCCACGTAATCCGCCTTAATTGTTATGTCATAAATTGCACTTTATAAAATAACAAAGCACATAATGTTTCCTTATTGCACCTGCTTGCATGGATTGTTTTCAATAAAACCATCGCGTATCTTCAGATCTTGTTGAGACTAATTGCTAATTGGTAAAAGCCTCTTTTCAGACCACTTATATTATTAAACATCTCATATAAAACGAGTACTTTAGCCGTGTGATTCCAGTAAAGTAGGATAGGACTGCCACGTACACGTTTTAAGGTTAAGACGCCACTAAAGGAATATGCGACCATCACGCCTCTCCAACCCGTCTGGCAGCGTGAGAAGTGCAAGCCAAATCCTTTATTTGCGTTTGAACCTCAGATCATAGTTCTATGCAGATCATAGTTTGAACGAAATACGTCACCGACACTACGAGAGATTATTGATTGAAAGGCTTTGTGGTGTAAAATAAAATTATAATGTAAAAATAAAATCAAGTCAGTACATTGATTAAGTTCAGCCCCCTTAGACAAAACGCACTTTTTGATCGAATCGAAAATCGAATCAAAACTTAATATAAAAAAGGGGCTTTTCGACCACTTTGCGACTGGTTTGCGATTATAATTTGCACTTTGTCTAGACCCACTGAGCAATGTTCAGAGTAGAAAAGTCAAGAGAGGAGAAAAAAGTGACAGTCGAAAAAATAATAAAAATAAAAAGTAAGTTTCTTGCCAGCCAGGCGAGCGGCCAAGGAGTTTGGTCGTATGCGACCTCTACAATAATAATTTCACTAGGCCGTCATTAGACAGACCTGTACAGCATTTGAAGAGTTGGAGACTAAATGATGGAAAAGTGGCAGAAGTCATCAGTCTTTATCAGCCCTATTTTAATTTATTTAGGAGAGGTCTTCATCCAGCCGTAACTTATAGAAAAATAAGAAGTATTTTTAAGAGCGATCATGATAGGTAGAGCAACCTTTTGTCTTCTATAAGAGTCCTTTTGAATATTAAATAATCGAATGTAATAATAAAATATTAGAGTTCAATCTTGTCGTTCGGTTATACTAAAAAAGCAGCCGAATTGAGAACCTCCTTTTATTGAACTCGGTTAAAAATCGAATGGAACACGACAAACATACTCGGCACAGGTTGACTTAAAAAAACGATTTGGATTTTCATGTGTAGGCTTTAGACAAAAAGAAAAATCGAAACAGCGAATCCCAACAGTGATTTTGCCCTTTGAGGCTACAACTTTCATTTCGGTGATCAAAGGTCTTTAAAGAAATCTATGCCGCAGTTGCAAGGTACATTTTAATAGTATTCCACTGAAGTAATTGGCCTGAGGCATAATTAATTATGGTAGTGAGGTATCTTTGCTAATGTAATTGTACGAGTATGGAGTTTACACACCAAACCCGTCGACATGAGTCGTTGATTTTTGATGTTGGCAAAAGTAGTAGACAACATGGTTCTTTTTTTATTTGGAACTAGCTTTCCGCCCGCGGCTTCGCCCGCGTGGAATTTTGTCTGTCACAGAAAAACTTTATCGCGCGCGTCCCTGTTTCAAAAACCGGGATAAAAACTATCCTATGTTCTTTCCCGGGACTCAAACTATCTCTATGCCAAATTTCATCAAAATCGGTTGCGAGGTTTAAGCGGGAAAGCGTAACAGACAGACAGACAGACAGACAGACAGACAGACAGAGTTACTTTCGCATTTATATAATCATTATTATTATAGTTGGGAAGTTGGGATAAAGCAACCAAGCCGAAGGGCTTTCCGTGTATAGTCCTTAAATTAAATTGTCACTAAGATGTCCAAAAACTTAATTGAGATTAGTCGTATTACATGTACCTAATAACCCGCCAAGTTTAGCTAACAGACTTACTTACGTCACTAAATTGGCCACTATTAATTAGTGAGAATTACTATCTGAATCACTCGTAAATTACTCAATAAAGCCCGGATGTTTTGTTATATCGCTTAATGATTTCTTGGAAATGTTTTTCCAGGTTTTTCCGTGTAAGTAACGTATCAGGTTCCAAGCGCTTATCGGGTCTGAAGGAAAAGACAATGCCGGAAATTGGCGTCTTTTTTTCTTCGCGCGGCCATCGATCAAACCTTGTTTTTTGATTACAAAATAGTGTAATAAACCAAACTTACTATGACATGTATACCTCTAAACTCAGTCTGAACTGAGTTACGAGCATAAGAAGTTTGATGATTTTCATACTAAAAAGACAATGCCGGAAATTGGCGTCTTTTTTTCTTCGCGCGGCCATCGATCAAACCTTGTTTTTTGATTAC
The DNA here is from genome assembly GCF_004193835.3 of Ostrinia furnacalis. NCBI lineage: Eukaryota > Metazoa > Arthropoda > Insecta > Lepidoptera > Crambidae > Ostrinia > Ostrinia furnacalis. Next base: position 64,710 of record NW_021131739.1, on the reverse strand, counting down.
AAAATAGTGTAATAAACCAAACTTACTATGACATGTATACCTCTAAACTCAGTCTGAACTGAGTTACGAGCATAAGAAGTTTGATGATTTTCATACTAGATTTGCTCTTTGCGCGCAAGTTTTGTAAGAAGTTGCAACAAAATAGTGACATTGTATGTGTCAAACAAACAATACCATCCATTAAAGGCTCCAGACATCAATAAGCTGCAGAATCAGCGCAATAAAAAAATAGCGCAATATTTTGTTGCAATTTCTTACAAAACTTGCGCGCAAAAAGCAAATCTAGTATGAAAATCATCAAACTTCTAATGCTCGTAACTCAGTTCAGACTGAGTTTAGAGGTATACATGCCATAGTAGGTTTGGTTTATTACACTATTTTGTAATCAAAAAACCAAGTTTGGTCGATGGCCGCGCGAAAAAAAAAAGACGCCACCTTCCATACAAAATCTGGCATTGCCATTTTCCACATGAAACGTGGCTTGACAATCGCACGTTAGATTTCAAAGCTTATTATTTTTCTTCATTTCATTTTACACTTTTATTCTTTAAGAAATAAATGCTTTTTATTTTACTATTACTCTTCATTTCACTAAATAAGTACTTTTGCAAAATGTTTGTTTACGAATGAAGGTATTACAAACTTACAAACGCGTCTGGATAGTTGACGCGTAACTTAGGCTGTAGGTAGATATCGTTGTATATGATTTGCCAAACCAATTCTGAAAGCGTCGTCCATGACGGCTTGGACAATCTCAATCAGTGGCGCTTAAGGTTAGACCAGACCAACGCGTGCAGCCGGCGTGCACGATGACGATGGCGATGGCGACCAGACAGCGCGTATGAATTTGTAGCGATGTGTTCACATCAACGCGTCCTGTCATTGGTCGCGGCGATCTATGCAGCGTCTGCACGCAGCGATCAGCGATCATCGCGACATTTGTCACTATGACGTTTCTGTTTTTTAAAATCGATGTAATAAATAGTAAGTAGGATCTGTTAAAAAGTTTTTACACGATTAAAAATGAATTATTCATAACATACCACTAGTCTGACCTACTTGAATAATAAAAAAGGTTTTAGAATAAAGTATCAATATCAGAATTTATTTTTATGTAATAAACAAATTATTCTAGTTTTCTCGAAAACCTGCTTCTTCAACTTCATAAATAAAATTGGGATATTATCTGCAGGGGTTATAGACAAAGTGCAAATTATAATCGCAAACCAGTCGAAAAGTGGTCGAAAACCCCTTTTTTTGTATGGAGTTTTGACGGATTCGATTTTCGATTCGATCAAAAAGTGCGTTTTGTCTAGGGGGGCAGAACAAAATAATTGAGAATGTACATGTCTGCAGCTTTCTCAAAGGCCCTAGAGCAATTCTAAGTATGCCATAAATAAAAACCTAATGAAAGTCATCAAACGTCTCAGTCATTAATTTAGTGCCACTAGAAACACCTAGTTGATCAAAACTGATGTCTTTTTGTATTTTTGGGTTATTATTTAAGACAAAAAAGATATTTGGACTATTATGTACTCTGTGGTTTGGGTGCATATTGTAATTTCCTTTGCCTTAAAAAAAGTAAATGTCAAGATGACTGTTGCACCAAAAATGAAAATGAAAATTGATTTTGATAGATGTTGTGTTGAGTTGTGTAGTTTTGTGCGATTTAACGATAAGAACGACAATGGTGAAAGGTAATGGGGGCAATTTTTTTCCCTCAAGGAAAAAGATGAATTGGTTATAATCTTACTAAACTTGCCCACATGGATACTGTACGAGCACGTCAGCATCGACCGCGACCTACAACATGCTAGCCGACTGGCCCATGAACCCTGAACGAACGTGCACCGTAGGCACTCTACACCGACGGCACATTGGACTGGACACATTGAATTGTGTACATTATGTAGGTAAATCTTGTATATAGCAATAGCATAACAGTAATAAACCAGATATCAACAGTCCGCGTTGTGTTTAATTTCCCCCACTGAGGCCAAGAAAGCCTTAGCGCAGTCCTCCTTCCTATCAAACCTTTCTTTAAATCTAATTAAAAGGTATTGTTAGGGCTCTAGGGACTACAAACGAAGCCAGAAATATAGCTTGGTTATGAGTAACCAATACCTACTACCTATACCGCATGTGATCCTGTCTCATTCTATAATATATGGCCGCCCTTAGATTAAATAGGCCGCCTGAATAAACTTGAGAGAAAAAGTGTTTCCACTGTCTCAATTGCATCAAAAGCTCCAAACAATTAATAATTCAGTTTCCATTTTGCCGAATAGGCGTGATTGACAATATGATATGACAGTTGTGGTGACAGTGACAACCTGCACGCGCAGTGATCGCCATCGAGGTCGCGGCAGTGTGAAACAACTTTTGCACGCGCAGTGGTCGCCATCGCCATCGCCATCGCTGCACGCGTTGGTTTGTCCGAACCTTAACTCCCACACTCACCGAAATAGACTGTGTGGGTGTGTTTGGGAAATGTTTGCTTGTCCCTCTCAAATAAGGGATGTATACCTAACCAATTAATGAGACATTTTTCTGCACCAATTCCATGAATAACGGAAACCGAAATAAATATTAAACAAAAAGGCCCGCATTCGAGCCAGCTGACAGTGGAATGACGGGTTGCGGTTGTAATGATAAATCATTCGGCCCACCAATGTATTAATGAAATGCTGTAAGTCAAACTGTGTCATCGTCAGGATATTTTTGAACCGTGAAATACGGTATTTATGCGATATTTGTAAAAAAGGTATGTTTTGGTTCTCTCAACAAAATAATATAAATCTGTAGAGCCTTGTAACAACACTGGTAGGGATGCTTGAAATTAAGAGGCTTACTAAAACTAACAGTTACTCTCAACAGCTTATCGAGAAAGGTTATTCTTCGATCAGTGTGCATAGAAGATTCACGAATATAATATTATTTCTGTAATGTTGCCATAATGTGGAAATATTAAGAACGATACTGGAAATGAGGAAATCTGTAAACGAAATAACGTCGCTGACATAGCCCGACGGATGAGCAAGCTGAAGTGGCAATGGGCAGGGCACATAGTGCGCAGAACTGACGGCCGATGGGGCAGCAAGGTTCTGGAATGGAGGCCGCGTACCGGAAGGCGCAGCGTGGGACGTCCACCTACAAGGTGGACCGACGACATCGTAAAGGTAGCAGGGAAGCGCTGGACGCAGGCCGCTACCAATCGATCAACGTGGAAAGCATTAGGGGAGGCCTATGTTCAGCAGTGGACGTCCTATGGCTGACATGATGATGATGATGATGATACTGGAAACTTTCTGAACCTGAGGAATAATAATTCACATTTAGTCACAACACCTAATTAACATTCAAGCTTGTTACTACCAAAGATCTTTAATTAAATTTATTTAAATAAATAAACAGCAAACATCTACGCAAAGTCTTTGCAAAGAGCTTTACTTCTTACAATAAATAATATGAAATTGTGTTGAATTTCTCGTCCAGTCTCCCTCAATCAGCTCATTACTTATTAATTAGGATATTTATATTTAAATGGGGCATTATTATTTCCTGCATTTTATAGCCTTATACCGCGCTATAATATCGTCCAATTACTATGTCATTAAATGCATAACGTATGCATAGCTTTTTTCAGCTTTCCTGGGTTTTCAGCCAGCGTTTTAATGCTGTCACTGAAAACATATTTATTATTGTTGTAAACATGGACTCGTGCCTAAAAAAGCTCTAGTACCTACTCAGATAATATATTAGTATCTATAGTATTTTAAGCTACCTTAAATTTATGAAACTGGACGCAGATTAACATATTTTAGCCATTTTCATGTTTTATTGCTGCCATTCTAATAAACTACGCATTGAAGTGACAACTTTTATAAATGAAAAAGTACTTTAGAAGAGTAGTTTAAAACTGTTTGCGTTGTTTACTGAACTTCTGAATTGATTTCCGGGGAGCGTTTTAACATGGAAAAGTTTTATACGAAAAAAGTTGAGAAGGTATCCACTGAAAGACAAGCGCCCCTCGACACGCGTCGCTCTTACGTGTCGGATGACTTTTCTCATTCTCAACTACTTTAACCAAACGTTTTGAGATATGGATGTTTGATACTCCTTTACGCGAAAAGTACTGGGCAGAATGTTAATGAAATCTTGCAACGTTAATAAATAATTAAATAATACTCTTACATTGAAAGGGTATTAAGGTATACCGCTCTCATAAGTTAGTAGTCTGTCGCCCGTATTCACAAACATTACAATACGGTCTCACAGTGCGCGTGGACGCACAGGGTGACACACGAACCAATCACAGAGCTCTATTCAACGCTGTGCGTTAGATTTGCTGCTTCACTTAAGCAAGCATCGTTTGTGAATACGGGCGTGTATCACGTAGCGTCAAACATATTATTTAACGCACACTACGTTTCGTGCGACAAAACATTGATCGACTCCATCTACGTATACAAGTACAGTCGCGGATAATTTGCCTTTGATAAATTCGAGGCTAAAACGTCATTTCTTCTGACCTGCCAGACCCCGTTCCCGGCTAAACGTCGAGCGTTATTAACAAACAATTGATAAATGATAACAAGACGGATGGCTGGCAACCTCTGCTGGGTTACAAGTAATTTCAACTGGCAACAGTGTCACCGCAGCCCGGCCCCTGTCCGGTTGATAAATTGACGTCCGCCATTGTGATGTATTAATATCAACCTAAACAGCCGGTTAACTTTCTTCTTTATCCGTATCCTTATCGAGATAAACGAGCGGTTTTTGCGGCTGCCTTTGTTGGACGCAACGGAATTCGAATTACTCCCGTTATTGTAAATGTAATTTTATTTTAAAGTAATTGATAGGATTGGGAGCAAATAAAAATTGGTACGGTCCAAAATAAAAATATTTTTCAAAACCGGGTAAAAAGAACGTACCTACCTTTTTTTATAAATAAGGTGATTACTTTTACGAAAGATAAAATTTTACAAACTTTCCCAAACTTTTTTTCACATGTTGAATTAAATTTAATGTGGTGTGTCAGTTAAACTGCTATTCTCATACTATTCTAAGCTAAATATTTGAGTAGTCTGAGCCTTTATGAGAATTCTCATATTATTACACTGGTCACGTTTATTTACCTAAACCTAGATTCTATTTCATCCACAATCCTTTGTGTTCGGAATAAATTAGCGAAAGTAATCTTTGACGGGTTACGTAACAGTGGAATGGAGATAAATATCCAATACATTGAAGGTTTCGGTAGAATAAAAGTAATAAATCATAAATCAAAATTAAAAATATATTTTAAAAGTCTACACTAAGTAGGTACCTACCTATTTAAAATACTAAACAACTTACAAATCGTCAATTGCTCATAAAGAATTTACATGTATTTTTTTTATTTTTTGCCCTGTTACCAACCAGTGTTTCGAGACAAACATTTGAAAATTGCTGAGAAGAAGCGCCCCAACAGATTTAAATATATTACCACTGTCTGCTGGTTTAAAAATAGAAAAAAATACAGTTACTATATTATTATAACAAAGAAAGAAAGAAAGAAAGAACAGAAGTAAGGTAGGTATTGTACTTACGAATTCTCTCATTAATAAAATAATACCTGGGGTTTTTATGACTACTGTATGAAAATTATTCGATTTCAGCGTAATTACCTACCAGAAAAGTGAGAAAATTGTTAATTAAAACATATTCAATGAGCTCATTTCGATAAATAATTCATTCAACGGGAAATTCGTAAGCCTACTTTGACATAAAATGCAATCCAAGTTTTTGCCTTCGGCTTTGCCTGCATGAAAACTTAGTTGGTCACAGATCGTTATTATAATCTATTATGATATATTGATGAATAAAAAATTATACTGTAAGGTTTCATCAAAATCTATCCAGTAGTTTTTGCGTGAAAGAGTAACCAACATACAGCAAACTTTTGCGTTTAATATTAGTAAGAGTAAGAATAAATCTTCCGATTGCAGTTATTACCAAGAAGCTGTAGCTTAGCTCGTTAATACTCCATGAAGCTGCAGTGCATATACCTAAGTAGCTCACGAGCTCCCAGTTCCACGTAGCTCACCAGGTTTTTGAAGAATGCTGTGTGCTGCAGCATGACATTTATTGGCGCAGAGAAATATATTGTAGACTGAAACGTACTAAAAAGGTACATCAAGCTTTACACTGTTGCATCTTATGTACACGGAATAAGTATCATTTTGCAGCCAAAATATACAATATGATGCACTACCGACTGTGTAACGACCACTACCCTGACTTAATACATGGATGTGGAACGTGTTCTGATACTGGGTTGGAAATTTGATGAACGAACCAAAATTGTGTGTTGCTTTACAATATTCGATCTAAAATTTTAGTGCACTGTGGTAAAGGCTCACGTACACATTGATTTCCAACAAACAATTTTATAAATCAAATTGTTTTTGTTTTTATATCGTCACGAGGAAGCTTGGCCTGCTTTTCAGTTGTTAGGACATGATGACCAGGCCCAAAGTGAAAGCGAGCTTCACCTCGAACCTTTAACTTCAGACAAAATGGCTATCGTACCGCCAATCTCTGAAACACAAGCAGTGTGCTTACCATGAGTTTACGTTAGGTGTGCTCGCTAGCGAGTGTGTCAAAGAAATCAATGAAAATTTTAGTTCTTAATAGTAGCCGCTAGGGGCGCTGTACAATATGTCTTACATTTAATGTTATTTTTTTACACAATCGCTAGCGAGCACATCTCACGTAAACTCATGGTAAGCCTATTAAACATTGTTGTTATGGCGAAATTTTGTAAGATGGTGGTAGCAAGCCAGGCTGTCGTAGAACAAGCCATAACGCTAACCAAACCGAGCAAAATATTTTGCCACCACTGGGAATCGAACCCGGTGCTTCTGGGTCTGAAGCAAGTGATCTCGATGATTTAGACCTGAACTTTTTGTATTAATTGGCATCTTCTAAATCACTTTTTTCAAACAAAAGCCATCCTTCACAGCTGTGCCACAGCATCAGATTCGCGATTTATCACACGGACGAGGGTCTCAGGCCGGTGACAACTGGCCAGACAAAATTAGCCCTGGCCAGGCTTAGCGCCGTCGTTTGTCTTGCTTAGCCGTTTGCCAGCTAGGTTTGAGAGAATCCCTGCCTTAAAAACAGTCAACTCTTAGGTCTGTACTACAGAACGATTCACAAAACTCGGTTGAATCTTAAACATATTTGGCAAGGATTTTGATTGGTTGGATAGTCATAGATTTAGACTGAGACTGAATTGAGTGTGAGCATTGTTTTGTACTACGAACCGTATGGTCTTGAACGTAGGCACCAGAAATGAATCGAAATCTTAGTCCCAAACTTAAAATCTCAAAACATAATTGAGAGCCGAGCTTTTTTGATGAGAAAAGTTACAACAATTCAAAATTTTCACGTAGGTAGTGACTCCACATAGTTGATCTTCACAACCTGAAAATATTTCTGGCAATTTATTATATTAACCTGAGTATCATCACATAATTATGTTAATTAATATAAATTACACTAGGACTTCAGGTTTACTAACTCTCAGTGGCCCTGCAAAAAGTTGAGAGCTTTTTCATTCCCGTGTCGACCGGCTAATCTTCCCACGAGTTGGCATAACAGAAAAAGTAGGCTGAAAACAGTTGAAAGCACTGGTTTAGAAAATAGCTCTGTGATGTAGCCGTCATATTTTTAGCCGCGTCCGTATTCCAGCGAGTTAGCGTTGCTGTTAATGCCTTAATTACTCAGCGTGGTGAAATTAACATTTCGTTTATGCAGACGCGGTGAGCAAGAAACGGGTAGCTCGCTGATGCTCCTTTGGGACCTATGTATCATACTGCCGAAATGTAAAAAATAATTTGCTAAAGTACACGAATTAATCTTCATTATCATAGGCATAAGAAACGGAATTTTAGGGAAGCTAAAACGTCAATCAATCTATATTTATAAAAGCGAAAAAGGTCACTGACTGACTGACTCACGAAACTCATCACGAAATCTCAGAAACTTTAGAACCCCTAGGAGGTAAAATGGGGTACGAAGTCGCGGGCGGCCGCTAGTCTTTAATAATTTTATTGTTTAACATCTTAGTAAATAAATTATTTTTCTTTTCTTCCCCATTTAGACGGGCACACAATAGACGGCGTGGTACTCGCTATGCCAAACATTAATTAGGTATTCAACTCTTGAGTAGAAAGGCCTGCGAAAATTTCATGCCTGTTCCGACGTTTTCGGGATTCCTACAAAACAACAATATTTCAAGGCTGGTATTCACGTGAAACGTTTCGTTATTATGGTAGTACAAATGCACATTCATTTGCCTCTAGTACAGAATGGTACGTTGAGCATAAGTACGACTGTTGTCACAATAAATGTTTTGACACATGAAATGTCGCTGACGCTATTACGCGGCGTTCCCGCCCTTTTGTCTACGTTACGTAAGTAGTAAGTACAGTCGGCCATTATAGCACACATTACATGAAAAACAACCCTATTACTAGAACACAAGACACAAAATCCTTACACGTCAGACGGAGAGCACCTCGCCATTAACAGCGGATGTATTCAATTAAATAGACGCACACTCTTAGTTTTGTTGAGAGCCGTTACACTAAATTAGATTTACTAAATAGTCCTCTAGGTTTTCCTAAAACACAAGCACTCTGAATACAAATTACCTACGAAATCTGGAATTTCTAGGATTAAGAAAGTTTAGTCAGATAAAGATCGGTTATATTTTTCAAGTCTGTCCAAGACCTACTACCTACAAATGTTTCCTCAGAACATTATTTTCCGTACATACAAAAAATCATCAAAGATACCACCGATAACTTTTTAAAAAAATAAAACCGACTTCAAATGCGTGAACACAAAAAAAACTAAAAATTGAAAATATTGCGTATAAAAAAGTTCATCCCCAATTTTCCACCCTTGGAGGTGAAATATTTTCTTCAAATTCGCATGAAACCACCCTTTTGATAATACCTATTCAACAAAAAAATAATCGTTCAAATTGATTTATAATCGGCGGAGATATTGCGTATAAAAAAGTTCATCCCCAATTTTCCACCCTTGGGGGTTGTTTTTTCTATTATTAAATTTAAATGGGACCACCCTTGAGGTATTACCTATACGCCGAAAAAAGATTTGTTTAAATCGGTTCATAATTGGCGGAGTTATCGCGTAACAAACATAGAAAAAAAAAAACATACGGGTCGAATTGAGAACCTCCTCCTTTTTTGAAGTCGGTTGAAAATATGTTCTTATTAAAAGTTATCTGATTTATTTCATCTAGCTATACTACAAATGCGAAAGTTTGTGAAGATAGATGGATGTCTGTTACTCATACATAGTGCGATATAATAATTCTAAATGTATTTCATGAAACATTTAAAATTATAATCATAAATAGTTCCGACAATCTCTTTAATTACCTACTACCTAGTTCCTTGCTTAAACTTAGCTGACCTCCATTATGGTCATTAGATAGCTGAAAACACAGATATAGTATAAGTTTGTACTTAAGTAAGGTTACATGGCTCTGGACATAAATGCCTTCGCACTCTGACATTTGTCTCCAGTGGGATTCAAACCGCAACCACGGCTCTAAGTCTGGTATGCGAACAACGTAGGCCGCCTAATTACGCCGATTTTTCTTCTCGTATAATATCTCAAATCTGATGTACAAAATTGTTTTTACTTAGAACTCCATAAATTAATTTAGATGCTACTGACAGAGTTGGATGAAACGCTTTCATTCTCAGATCATAGAAAGAGAATAGATATGATGTCGCGCGTAACTACAACGAGAACCAGTGTCCCCACATTTCCCCCACCACAGCTCCCACACACACATTCAACTGTGTAAAAACAAAGCGACTGAGAGTCTACCACAACATGTGCAACCGGCTTAAAAGTGCTGTGATTGGCCAGAAGGCGTGCCTTATGGCCAATCAATGGCCGCGTGACGTGACGCACACTTTGAAAAAAGCAATTAGAGAGAAGAAAGATAAAATGGAGTCGATAAGATATCGATACTTTAAATCCTGGGGGCAAGGCTCGAAATTGGTTTAAAAAATGCTTGTATGAAAACCTTTTTATTATTATACGTTATTATTATGTTCTTTAACGATTTTTGCATAAAGGAGTCAGTTCCATTTTGTATGGACGAAAAACTCAGAATCAATTATTGGGACTAAATGAAGTTACCTTATATTAATTTACCCCAACCAAAGCTCAATGTCGTTATCGATGGAGTATAGAAGTTATAGACTGACAAAGTTCCCATCAAAAACAATACTTGTCAAAAAAACCAAGTCTCGCAACTCAGTTGTTCTACGGTAAAAAGTTGTGAGATCCATGTAATACCAAGTCCAGGCCAGGAAATCTTTAACGTTTTACATAAATATATTGACTTGGCCATCGCATGAAAACACGTGTAAATTAAATTATTTAGTGCGATGGCCAAGTCAATAATTTATGTAAAACGTTAAAGATTTCCTGGCCTGGACTTGGTATTACATGGATCTCACAACTTTTTACCGTAGAACAACTGAGTTGCGAGACTTGGTTTTTTTGACAAGTATTGTTTTTGATGGGATACATATTGATTGCAGGGATCGCGACGCGTTGCAGTCACGCGACTGTCAAAACGCTGTATCGCTGTAAACAGTCGCTATGTGTATGCTCCCTAACTTACCTGGTACGAGCGAAAATCTGATGGAATAATGTTTACGGTTTGCGAAACATGAAAGAAAGGTTTTATGAAACAATAAGGCCACTTATGATTATAATGGGAGAAAATGGTCTGATGAATTTCTTTATCCTCTTTGTGTTGGTAACATAATGTTAAGTCGCGCTATATTTATACGTAGGTACACGAGTATTCACTCGTAGGCACATTTAGTTATGCCTATGGTATTTTCTTCTTTGACCAATTTTCAAATGTTAGCTCTTCAAGCCTCACGTACCGACACACAATCGAGATAATTTTTACACGGTCATATTGATGGGTTAATGCTTTATCTCTACATAAAAAGGTATGACGTAAACTTACGGTTATGGTAAAAAGCCTATAGATATCCACGTGCAGTCTCTGAATTCCTGGAACAAAATTAAATCAACATATCCGATTCCAACCTAAATCTAACAGGTGATTTAGCGGAATAACCGTCAATTTTCTCTCTTTTTAAACTTTTAATGTTATCTTGATAGTGATTTATTGGTTTCCCTTCCATTTGTACAAAAGATGCGTTGATTCGTCTGCCCCATATCTGATGTACAAACTTTTGTTCGTTGTTCATCGCAAAAATTACGACGGACAATGAAAACGTCGATTCGCCACTGTTTCCCAATTTGTCTTACCCATTGTCCGACTGACGGCCAATTTGTGACTGTTGTTAGGGCTTGTTCATAGTGGCAAATGCATTACATGCACATGATGCGATATTTCAACTGTAATTAACATGATTATCTATCTAGAAATCTATATTTGATAGACAGGCATAGTCCTTTTATAGAGAAAATACTTAACAGTAAGCTACTTTTATTTTTTTCCGATGATAGTGTATAGTAAGTATAGAAAAAGCAAGTAAGGACAAACAGTTCGAAAACTTCATGGCAAGAGCTACAAACCAAACCACATCTGGTACCGAATGGAGTAAGTACGCAATCATACAAGAAATTATAAAAGACACGTCATGTAAATAAAACAAATACAATTAAGTTAAGAAATGAGTAGAAATCTTTCACATGCTACTCGAGACGGCTTTGTTTGAGATATTTATAATAGATCGTTATCAAAATATTTGTAAACACTTCAATTTAGTGTTCTGTTTATCATTATGTAGGTAAGTGATACGTTAATCGAAATTTTCAGTAAATTCATATTAATGAAGATACTTCTACACAAAGTTATAGCTTTTATTGAAATATTATGATAATTACCCACTTAATGCCCAGACAGTTGTTTTGTTCTGACTTTGCTAAGTCTACACTAATATTATAAAGAGGAAAACTTTGTTTGTTTGTTTGTTTGTTTGTTTAGTTGTAATGGATAGGCTCAAAAACTACTGGACCGATTTAAAAAATTCTTTCACCATTCGAAAGCTACATAACTCACGAGTAACATAGGCTACATTTTATTTTGGAAAAAAATAGGGTCCCGTAAAATATTTGGGATTTTCATAAGACGTGGAAAAGCGCCATCTATCGTCATTGGTTAAAATCTTCTTGCGCCTGACAAACATTTTTGAGGTACGTAAATATTCATGAAGGCAAAGCTGTCAAACGCCATCTATCGACATCATTAGTAAATTAGTAACTAAATATTACATGTACTATGAATAGCGCTGTTCGTAAATAATATTGAAAACTTTTAGAACGTAGGTAGTCACTAAGACGAAATATTGCAAAATTCAACACTTATGGGAGTTAAAATGGGGGCTGGAAGTTTGTATTGCAGTCCTCGGTTTTTAAAGTAAGAGACTTGAAAGTTAAAATGTATGCTCACTATGATCTCTAGATATTGTGAAGGTGTACAATGTACATATTATACTGTTCGGTACATTGTGGTACTGTGTACACATCGGTTTGCCGACGATATTGTATGTGGCAGAATCGTTGGAAGATCTTGGTACAATGCTCGAAGACCTTAATCGATTTTTCCAACAGGTAGGCCTGAGGATGAACATGGACAAAACGAAGCTTATGTCGAATGTCCATGTTGCGCCCTACCCAGTTTCAGTTGAGAGCTCAATTCTCGATTGTCGACAAGTAGGTATGTCTACCTCGGACAAACGATCCAGCTAGGTAGGTCCAATTTCGAGAAGGAGGTCAATCGTCGAATCCAACTCGGCTGGGCAGCGTTCGGGAAACTACGCAACATCTTTTCGTCCAAAATACCTCAATGCCTAAAGACTAGAGTGTATAACCAATGTTTGTTACCAGTGATAACTTATGGCTAAACGTGGCCTCTCACTATAGGCCTTATACAGAAGCTCAGTTGCACAGCATGGAGAGGGCTATGCTTGGTGTTTCTTTGCGAGATCGAATCAGAAATGAGGAGATCCGTAAACGAACCAAAGTCGCTGACATAGCCCAACGGATTAGCAAGCTGAAGTGGAAATGGGCAGGGCACATAGTACGCAGAACTGATGGCCGATGGAACAGAATGGTTTTGGAATGGAGGCCGAAAACGTAGCGTGGGACTTCCACCTACAAGGTGGACCGACGACATCGTAAAGGTAGCAAGGAAGCGCTGGACGCAGGCCGCTTCCAATCGATCAACATGAAAAGCATTGGGGGAGGCCTATGTTCAGCAGTGGACGTCCTATGGCTGAAATAGTGTTGGTGGTGGTGGTACATATACTGAAAATGTATCATTAGAAATCAACTACGGGGGCTAAGGAGATAAAAGGAGGGTTGGAAGTTTATATTAAAGTCCTATGTGTTTAAAGTAAGAGAGTTGAAATTTAAAATGTATGCGCTATAGATGCTAAGAGCGGATTTTACGAAACTCCATCCTTGATGGAGTAAAACGAGGTCCACGCGTACGAAGTCGCGGGCGGCCGCTAGTTGTTTATAAGCATATAAAGTACTCTAACGAAACATTTTCATTGTTTACGTGCGTATTTTAATTAGGAAGATACGTGATTTGAAAATTTAGGTAACCGACGCGCCCCCTTGCTGTTACACATCATTCTGAAAATATCGTCTAGTGTATTACTAATTAAGAAGTCTTTGACTAATAAAAAACAAAACGTTCTGATTCTATTGTTCTCTTTTCAAAAGTATTCTAGGATACTGCTTCTGAAAATTAAAGCAACAAGACAGTAGAACTTTCTAGTCCGTTATTCCCATCTACCCCTTCAAGCTTGCCACCGGGGCGGTGGTGATTGGCACCTATTTAGTTTCAGCTACCCCCTTCAAGCTTGCCACCGGGGTGGTGGTTGGCACTAATAATTAGTGCCAACGCTTTTACCACCGTTTACCACCACTCTCTTTGAACAGATGTAGAAAGAATAGCTTAATAAATAAAGCTATATCTTAAAGAACTACTAAATTAACTGGTTTCAGTTCGAGATTGCGAGGCTTAGGGTGGGTTACACTATCTTACTTTGACTGTAACAAACCTCAAAAATCTGTCAAACTCCATACAAAAATTTCCGGTTATCGTTATAGTACGGTCAAAGTTTGGTGGTGCAACTCAGCCTTAGTTAGTTGTATTCCGAAGTAACGAACGAACAAAATAGAATTTACCACCGTGATGTACAATGTAATGGTTACAGCATGGTTTGAACATGAAGGTATGAATTCACGGGAAATATTAAATAATATTCGCAAAATTATACTCCAATGTAATCGCGCCCTTAAATCGTATGTTTTCCACAATACATTGCTGGCGTCGTTATTTGCCGTTTCATTATCAGAAGCAAATTAACAAACTGCATTCGAAGGCCGTAAAGATTGATCGTGTTGTATTTCATCTTTTTGCAATTACTTGTATTGTGTTTATTCGGGAATTTTACATGAATATTAAAGTTTAAGCGTTGATTAAAAACGTGTGTTTACTCGTATGCATGTAGTGAAATAATTATCATCATCATTAGCATAATTTCATTTAGACGTCCACTGCTGAACATAGGCCTCCCCCAATGCCTTTCCATGTTGCTCGATTAGCAGCGCCCTGCGTCCAGTGCGTTCCCTGCTACCCTTATGATGTCGTCGGTCCACCTTGTGGGTGGACGTCCCAAGCTGCGTTTGCCGGTACGCAGCCTCCATTCCAGAACCTTGCTGCCCCATCGGCCGTCAGTTTTGCGTACTATGTGCCCTGCCCATTGCCACTTCAGCTTGCTAATCCGTCGGGCTATGTCAGTGAAATAATTACAATTGACGTAAAAATATTTGCAATAAGTATCTTTATCACGGAGAACTCAGAAAATTCCGTTTGCGTTAATTACGATGCCGAAACTTTAACGGAAAAGTTATTCAATCATGTCACAAACATTTCTGTATCTATGCTGAAATATTAACGCCAAAACTGAGTAACATAGTGGTTCCTTTAATCGAGCAAGTTGAAGACCATTCATCATCCCAACCTCCCGCTACATACGTGAAATGATATACCATCGCCAACAGAGATTTGTGAATATACTTCTCTGTATGACTTTCGGGATAGGGTTGAAAATGTTGAATGCAAATTGTTGGGTATTGTACATGCAGACACCGATCTTAGCGCTAGTTTAGTCGGTGTAAATATGATATTTGCAATTTAGCCGTCTCTTCCTCCTTCTAGCTAGGAAACAGAACTTAAATCATTAGTGAAATGTATGCAGTTCAGTAATTAGTAAGTTAGTGAGTTGTTGGGTTTATTAAAATGGCTTAGCGATTAGAGTCGCATCCCAAACTAAATGATTCCCGGCAACCGAAAGGTCGTGATTCGATTCCCGCCTTAGGCAGTTCGATTTTTTCAAGTGACTTATAGTTGAGTTGTTGGATATTTGGAACAGAATAGAAAACATAAAATTTTATTTAGTCATTTAAATTGAGATTTGAGTCAAAACTTTTGTAATTTTTATTTATCACCTGTTGGTAAAAAGAGAAAACCAGTGTAAATAGATGTTCGGCAACAATTTATTTAATTAGGCAACAATTAGGCCAAGAGTTTCCTCGTTGTGGATAAAAAAAAATATTTTCAGGAATTTCGAATTCTCCAAGAATGCTTCAGGGCTGCTTTTATAGACCCATACGAACCACCCCCACGAAAGAAGTCTGTTTTAGTAACAGAATGGCTTTCCTGGAATATTTATATGCGGTTTTACCACTTTAACCCTCTAATGTAAAACTCCAAACTGCAAACAGTAATAGTTGAATTCAATGGGGCCTGAAGTGAAACCAGTTACCGCAGCTGCAATATCGAAGCGGGTCGGTGGATTGCGGCGACTCTAGTTAACTCTGAGTATGCAACTGACCACGCGGGTTATTTAACAGAACAAGGGTTAAGTATGCAGATGACCGTTTGGTGTAGTGGTTCATAACTGACTACTATGGCAGTGATCATGTGTTCGATTCTCGCACAGTACAAACATTTGTGTACATGAAAATATTTGTTTGTGTTGGTCTGAGTGTTTTCTACCTATAATACTTATGCATGTACAAAAACAAGTTATGTAATGTTTATATCCGTTATCTGGTACCCATAATACAAGCTTTGCTTAGTTTGGGATTAGAATTAGATTGCACAATTTAAATGTCTAAGGTTATTATGTAGAAATGGCAGAACTAAACGCTTTGGTATCTTGTGTACTTGTAATAAATGCAACTTTCCAATAAAATGTAAATTTTGATGTACTCTCAACTGAACCTGGAGTAGCTGAAACTGTTTTAAATGACCAAAAAGCACAGTGACAAGGTAATCGAGTTACCGCAGCTGCGATATCGGAGCGAGCGGTGGATTGCGGCGACTCTAGTTAACCCCGAGTATGCACGTGACCAAGCAGGTTATTTAATGGGATAACAGCCTGCTATACTCGCATTGTAATACATAGATGGCATAAAATCATTATGTAATATTATGTAGTTGTGATTGGTACGATTTCGCACCAATGTATCCTACTAATTATAAATGCGAAAGCTTGTATTCTCTGTTGTCTGTTTGTTACTCTTTCAACGGATTTTGATGAAAATTTACAGTATTTTTGTTTATAACCCAGAATAACATAAAGGCGATAATTTATGGCGATCTGTGACAAACTAAATTTCACGCGTTTGAAGCCGCGGGGAAAGCTAGTATGGCATAATGTGATGTCAACTGTACCTGACGTAACTTGAACTCGTTTCAGGGACTCAAAGGCACAGTGATAACATGATTTGCGTTGAATGAAAGGGATGATTTTCTGTCTGTTTTTTTAATACTCCAAGGACCCCGATGTTTATGCAAACGTATCGTAATGCGAAATCTCCTTTTCATTTCGAGATCACTAAAAGTATTTTTTGTGCGTAATATTAGAATCTAGTGAGTAATTTCATCTAAAATCACAATGTTATCATGGTTAGATACTAACACCATTATTGTAATTGTAATTTGAAAACTTGGTTACTCTATTATTCCTTCTTAAGTAAAAAATACGAGTACCTACTGCTCATAATACTTAGGCTAAGTTGCACCACCTAACTTTGATCGAAACTATAACGATAACCGGTGTTTTATGTATTATTTATTTTATTATTGGTTTTTGGGCTTTCATTTGCGCCAGCTCGACCAGGTTTGATCTATTGTGGCAGCCCTTGTCTTTAGAGTTCACTGCTTAGTCCCGTTGAGTTTATAAATTTCCAGACTCTTTGGAGCGTGATATCTGCTATCTCATTCGGGTGCATGATGTGTCGCCCGAGATGGATACTTCTTTTGCTCATAAGCGGGCCGTATGAGCAAAGAACATGCATGGCCGTTTCTTCTTCTGTATGGCAGAATCTGCACAGAGTTTCCTCGGTCATGTTCATGTTTGATTTGTGTTTGTTTAGTTTGCAGTGCCGCTTAGTATTCTAGTCACTGCACAGGCTTTGTATCTTTTGAACTTTAGCAGTTCCTTAGTTAAGTTTTATGTATGGAGTTTGACAGATTTTTCACGTTTGTCAAAGTAAAGTAAGATGGTGCAGTACAAATAGGTAAATAAATGTAATTACCTAGTTACGACTAAATTCAAAAACAGATGTCAGCCGAGTTAAAATTAAGTGGTTAGCATCCCATTGTTCCGTCTGGAGTTACTTAACAAAACCCTTTTAATCCGCAAACAAAATCTATCGGAATTCGGAACTATCTGTGGATTCCGCAGTTCTCTTGTTTCCCTTTACTTCATCCATCGGTTATCTGTGGACGTTGATTGATGACGGCTCTAACAAGAGGAAACATAAACAACCCGTTCATGTTTAATTAATTAAACATAATATTTTCAAAAAGGATTCTTTGGAACTAGGTTATCGGATGTGGAAAGTATTTTGAAAACATGTCTGGAAAGAGGAATAACAAACATGTTTGGAACAGAAATCTCGTCAGATGTCGAAAAATATCAAAGGTATTGTGTTTCAGTTAAAAGTTAAATTGAACTACTTTGTTCGTTGTACCTACCTAACTGGACTGTTTGTTCCAGGTATACATAATAATTGTCAACAACTTCGAGTGTAGTGTCTGTCTCCAACCTTCAGAGGAGTAGGTACAACACGGGCATTTGACATGATTTTTGTCTTGTAGGAGAACCAAAGTGACTGACATAGCTCGCAGAATCGCTAAAACTAAGTGGCAATGGGCGGGGCACATAGCTCGTAGAGCTGATGGTCGCTGGGGCAGGAAAGTTCTTGAGTGGCGACCACGAGCCGGAAGACGTAGCGTGGGCAGGCTTCCCACTAGGTGGACCGACGATCTGGTGAAAGCTGCGGGAGGTGTCTGGATGCGAGCGGCGCAGGAGCTGTCTTTGTAGAAATCCTTGGGGAGGCCTTTGTCCAGCAGTGGACGTCTTTCAGCTGAAACGAACAAACGAACGAACTTTGTTCGTAAAAATAAAAAGTCTCGTATGAGACTTTAAGAGCCGCCAGAGGTGTCATTATACCTATGTCTAAATAGAGTCAAAGGCTGAATATGCCTTACAATACGTGAGATGATACCTATTTAATACAATACCTACTTATAACATCTTATGCAATGCGTTCTAATAAATATAATTTTGTAACAAACTACACTGGTCATTACAAAAATCGACCCTCCCGCGACAAGCACTTTCAAACGTATGCATCCCCACTTCCCACCAATATTGGCACCATTTAAAAGCCTAGTTCTAAGCTTCATTTCATTAAAGGAAAGGTTTTTACCCCAAAAATGTGTCTGTAGAAGAATCCAGAGTCACTTCTTCAAAAAATAGGTAGTTACGCTTGAGCCAACTTTTATGGCTATAAAACTGTGAGGTTGGGATTAATCGCTATCCATCTGTTAAAGAGGACACGTGAGATCATTATTTGGCTTTATAACCATAAAAATTGGTCTAATTCACCCCAGAGGTGAGCCCAAAGGGAGGTCTTTTATCAAGTCACATTTATTGTATATCGCGTTTATGTTAATCGTTTATTAAGAAATTGTATGTATTTTTCTTTAAGGATATTTATATTCATGATAGGGCTTTCAAATAACACCAATATTGTTGGGGCACCATGATTGTGTCAGTAGAAACGAGTTCTCCTGTAAAACGTAGGTGGGCCGATTTTTGTGATGACCAGTATAGAAGTCTGAAGTACTGTAGAGCGTAACTATTTTCGAATAATACGAGAAAATGTTTGTGACGTGACGTCACATTACACCTACTTTATCACAGCAAAATAATTCATAATAGACACGCCGTGTCACATTGGAAAGTGGGCTGACGACTCTGTCCCGAGATATTAAAATGTCTCCTTCCTTGACGTTTTTCATTAGGCACAATGAGGGGCCGGTATTAATAACGTAAAAACTCCCAGTATGGCCACATATTTCATCCTTAAGTGTACATTAAAATGTAAACAAGCCTCAGGCGACGATATTCTTTGTAGTTATTTTATACAACGCGACGCTTTTATGTGGACCTTTCATATAAAAGTGAGCTTTTTCTGTCCGGATACTTGTTCGTGGTAACACCCAGAAAACAGTTTGTATTGAGTTTAAAATTAAAACATATTTCAATTCACGACGAAAATGTAATGAGACAAAGCTGCAAGCTGAAAATTTTATATGAGGATGTGTATTCAAAATTTTCTTCAATTTATTTTAAACTTTATTTGGTTCACAAGAAGTGATAATTTTTTTTTTGTCAAGACTTACATTATGAATACTTCAATTTATTTTTAACTTGAATATAGGTATGTAGGTACTATTAATTGTCAAAAACTGATTTAAATTTGCATCTACATTGTCTTATGATTAGCTAACATGTTCTGTCTCATTTGTTTCAAACTACCCAATTAACCAAATGGCCAACTGTTAACTTAATGAGCGATCTAAAAAGTGAGTTAATCCATCCTTTGTTTGAATATGCAACAACAACGGGCTCGAATTAATTCATTAGGCTTAGTACAGACAATGTGACGAGGCCCACGGCCACCTTTGGCCTTTCGCAACTCAACTTGATGTCAGACATAAGCTTCTTTATTGTTCACCCGCACAATACATTCGGTCCCCGGAGCAAACAAACATCTGCATAACTTATAAGTTATAAATTGTCAAGCGCAGTTACACTCCAAACAGGTTTGCTAGAGCAAGACAAAATGTTATAAATCTTTTCACACAATAGGCTAGTTGCCTAAAAAAATTTTTTTAGTCCGTAATGTTTAATATCAAAAAATATTGGACACGTATATTTTTATTTGTCAATCTAACAAATAATTACATAGTTATGGTGCGTTGAAGTTGCGCACGACGTCACAACGTGCGGCATTTTTAAGCAAGCGTTGACGTCACGGGCCTCTTCTTATGAACTTTGGGGCGCTTTATCTCTTTAAATTTTCATTAGTTTGAAAAAGTGAAAAATACGTGTAGAGTATTTTTTGATAAGTTAACTGACGGACTAATTAAAACTCTTGCTTTTTGACCCAGGCAACATCCCCATTTGACTGAACTCATAACTCTAAGCCAAAAATGAAACTATATCATCTTGAAAACCATTCTGCATAATTGCCAAATGGTTTAGTTTATCTCAACATAAGCACATTTCCTAAATTTTATTTCAACGCACTACAAACACTATATAAGGATATACATAAAAGGCTGTGACCAAAAATTGTAAATTTCTGAAAAACAGAATGGCAAAAACAAATAACAAAACATAAACAAACACTGCATTAAACCTCGCCGAATGTTTGTTTGTAATTTCCGAACCAGTAAAAAGTGTGACAAAAGGGAAAATATGATTTCGTACAAAAGAGAAAAACACGAATATTTCTCTGTTGTCTGAAATCAAGAACCAGAACTAAATGCTCAATAACTGTTCCGTTGGTGCTCGTTGGTACTATGCGTATGCGTGCTCGACCATTCGTGGAGAAACAATATGGCGGAATTACTTTTTTGCAGTGGCTACAGAGATTAAATGACTCGAAACCGCATTATGTACAGATAAAAAACTTGACGGTTACAATTTGATGATCAAATTCAAATTCACTATTATTAGAATGTGCATTTCAGGGCACACGTCTCAAATACCTATAGTTTGCCTTACGATTACTTTGGGGCCACATATCGGATGGTGCTCTAAAGAAGAAGCAGATCAAACTCGGCCACTCTAAATTTAATGTAACAAGCTTGTAATTATGATTTAAATGCTCGGTGGGAATTTTTTTTTCACGATGGAAATAAGTAAGAAAGTACCTAAATTGGAAATTTAAAACCCAATCTCACAAAGAAAATGGAACTACAATACGTCTGCAACTTTAAACGTTTCGTATAATAAGAATGACAAAATATCTCGTATAATTCAGCTCGGAGTACAAAATTCTCTTCATTCATTTAAATTTCCATAAATGCATACAAAGAATTTAGGAGATCATGTGCTGAGTACTTATCCAAGACGTGAATCGACCCTTATTGTCATAAAAATGTAATATTACTTTGGGAGAATAGTCTGAAGAAACTGCTGAGTCCAATCTGGACCATGTTTGGAAGCGGGCGGGTCCTCAAATGGGATGTGTAATGTTATAGAAATTGCTTTTTCAATCCTAACGGAGGGCTCGCATATTGTAACGTTGTTATACTCGCATAACTTATGTAGCTGATCTGACTTTTAGTGTATGAGAGGAAAAATCTATAATTCATTTGAGTTTCCGTAGTAGGTAGGTATTGTTGATTTGATATAATGGAAGAGGTGTATATCTATCCCAGTTTATTTTACACAAAACTTAAGCACACTGAGACAATAATAATATTTAATTAGCATTCTCGTCGACGAATATAGACGAGTAGGTAGATGCGAAAGAAACAATTAGAACTTAAATTAATGAAAATAATGGAGGTTTACCAAACTTAAATTTGTATACAGCTTCAGGCGAAAGTATCTTAGGGGTGTAACTCTAAGATTAAACTGCACTCTTATCTTGTTTAGGCACCTGAATCTCACTGTGAGTAATAAGTTTAGTAAGTTAGTGAGATATAAATACTGTTTTGATAAATGCCATCTTAGAGGTCGAAATCATTTCAGTGAAAATGTATTTGAATTCAAAAGTCCGGGTCTTTCTTGTCATTGTAATAAGAATTTTAACTATTACGTTAAACATAAAAGTAGTGCCACCAACCGGCCATTGCGGAAATCATTGGGGGAGGCCTATGTTCAGCAGTGGACGTCCTATGGCTGAAAATGATGATGATGATGATGTAAACATAAACAAATCTTTTAGGCTACGAAAGCAATCATATTCACAGATCCAGCAATCTCTAACATTGTGAGATCGTTCCTCTATTTCGATATCGAATCCCTGAGTGACCAAAGCGTTCGCAACTCGTGAATACTACGTGTTCCTAAGGATAATGTTCGTCAGGTGTGCACGACCGACCGTAATGCAGCATTGCACGCCCCGGGACCATAACTGGTAAAGGACTGTGCTGACCCCGAAATTTTGCCCTGTTTGCTAAGTGATAATGGCAGTTGAAATAAAAGAGTCGATAACCTTTTACTTTTTTCATTATCTAAACAAGTAAATCACAAAGTCCTTTACGTTAAAATCCAAAAAAGGCAAAGCTTTATGAATAAGAAAATCTAATGAAAATATTGATGAACCCAATGGCGTAGTGATGCATTCAATAACTTTACTAGATATCGCATTCAATACTCTTATAATCATTCCCAATTGAGCGAGAACATTAAAATATAGTCATTTTCTTAATCTACTTTGATAGATAACCCAACCACGGTGGCGACTACGGGCTGGAAGACGTAGCGTGGGCAGGCCTCCTATTAGGTGGACCGACGATCTGGTGAATGTCGCGGGACGAGTCTGGATGCGGGCAGCGCAGGACCGTTCATTACGGAAAACCTTAGGGGAGGCAAAGGCCTCACCTAAGGCTAGACAAAGTCCAGCAGTGGACGTTATTTGGCTGAAACGAGATCACCCAAGTGCTATGAGACTGCCCCGGCAAAGTCTCTCGTAACGTAAGGAGATACTTGTTTGTTACGAGTAATTTAGGATCGTGATGTCTTGTCTCTGTCATAGCAATGTCTAAAAAGATTGCGCCGGGAAATGTTTAACTCCAAATCTCTCATTACAGAAGAGCAACAACCCGGGACTTTTATCAGTTGCGTACTCTTACACAATACATCAGTAAAAACAAACTTCTCGAGAGTTATCTTACTGTTGTTTAAAACTTGAGCGCTCACGTCCTTATTTTAAAAATTCGAAACATAACATGTGTTATTCCTCAGTGTGTACTTTCTTTACTTTGTGTTCTTTGGAGTTCGAGTGCATACGTTTACAATTTTTCAGCAAGTTTAAGATGTATTATGAAATTTATAAAATATAGCTGCAGTATGTTATAACTTACAACTTCTGGATAGCCGGAGGCATGTCAAGAATTTAATATTGGATAACGCGTTTTGTTAGCTTGTACTCGTATGTACAGTGGGATATCGGTTTATAAAATAAAGAACATGAAAAATGAAAATAATGTAAATATTGATTCTATAACGGCTTTAAGTGGTTACCTACTTATTATTCAAATGTACATAGATTAGATGGTTACATCATCATCTTAATCATCATTTCAACCACAGGACGTCCACTGCTGAACATAGGCCTCCCCCTATGACTTCCACATCGCACGGTTAGTAGCGGCCTGCATTCAGCGCCTTTATCAGGTCGTCGGTCCACCTTGTGGGTGGACGTCCCACGCTGCGTTTTCCGTAACCATCTCAACCATCATCTACATAGATGGTTACATCCCTTAATTTAAAATTTATCTCAAACTTAAAAACTCTTAAAAGTGTCGATAGACTTAATTCATTTGACCCAGAATCTCGAAAAAATTATACACTTTCGTAGCAAAAAATATCACCAACAATTTATGTGGTAAACGCCAACACTTGTTATTTAACCAACGCCCACGCCTCAGTCGAGTACAGCAAAACACAAAACATCTGCTTCATAAAAGTATTTTCAGTTAGTCCTCTGTGTGCTGTGGTATTTATAAAATAATCCCGTTTTATTCACAATTCTATAGTACATTTCCTCTATTTGGACAAAAAATACGTGCACAGATAAGTTGCTTCTGTAGGCCAATTAATATTTTGTGAGCAAACAGAATATTGTGATAAACCATAACACAATTTTGATGAAATTGGCGGTTTTAATTTTCTCTAAGATGTAAGAGGTAAGACGACTCTTTGGTAAGTTGTTAACTAGTACTTACTGTGAAAATAAATTTCATGAACTTTCAGACGTAAAGCTAGGATAGGTTGAAGGATAATTTAAGATTGTAATTGATCCAGATACGAGAATAACGATTCAACTTATCGCAGACTTCAATTAACGACTTACTGATTATATTATTTATGTTAAAAACTAAAAAAACCTTTCCTAAAAATTCACCTTTAATCTATCTCTAATCTAAATATACAGTCGTGGTCAACTAATTAGGGACAGATAGAATACTAAGCAATACTAAGTGTTCATATCCTATTATTGTGAGCTTCATTCAATATTACTGGCTGTTACTTTGTGAATATATTGACTATCAAGTACTCTATTTAACAGAATACAATAACAACAAAAATACTTACTAACTTAATAAAAAATCTTAATCAAATCACATGAATCGGTAATTATGGTACGGACGGTCTGGCCACCTAATTAGGGACGGTTAAGTTTTTCCTTATAAATTAAAAAAATAAAAAGTAATAACTTTTATTCTGTTCATTTGTAATTTCGGCGTCAATTTGAAAAGCGATATTCTTATCTTGCGAGTTAAAAACTCATCAAATTATTAAAGGTAATGGGCTGAAAGAAAAGCAACAATGCGCTAAGTTATAATCAATCTTTATCAGTGTGGATGGCCATACCGGTAAATTGCAGATCATCTGAAATGTTCCAAAAACATGAATCTACGATGCAGTGGCTTATTTCAAAATCATGAAACCACAGAAAGTATGCCTAGAAGGAAGAGGCCAATAAAAACAACCCCACAAGATGATCGCAGAATGGTCACTCTCGCAAAGAGAGACCCCTTTAAGGGTTTTTTTTCTGATCAAGAGCGAGATTTTTGGACCAGAACCGACTGCTGGAGTATCTACGAGGACCGTCGGAAGGCGACTGGTGGAGGCAAAGCTTGTAGGAAGAGTTCCTCGAAAAGTTCCACTACTGAAGATGGAACACAAAGAAGCAAGATTGGCGTTTGCAAGAAAGTATGGACATTAGGCTTTTGCTCAATGGATAAATGTGCTGTTTTCTGATGAAATCAAGATAAATCTTATTTCATCCGATGACAGACAATACGTGCGACGATCTGTAAAGTTCGAAATGATACCAAAGTAAACGAAGAAGCAGGTGAAACATACAGGCGGCAAAATAAAAATCTGGGACTGTTTTTCTGGACATAGAGTGTAACCTATAAAAAGAACTGAAGTTAAACTTGAGCAATTCCAATACAAATAAATATTGGAGAAAACGATGCTATCGTATGCTGAAGAAGTCTTACCAGTCTCATGAACATTTCAACACGATAACGACCCAAAACATACCGCGTACTCTGTTTAATAATTCCTAGCGCAACAGTCAGTGACGGTACTAGATTGGCCCGAAAACAACTCAGACTTAAGCCCTATAGAGCTTATGGTATGAAACGAAGGAAAAAGTTGCAGCTCAACGTACTGGCACTAAAAATCAGCATTTCGTGGCATTTAATGGTATTTGGAATAATATTTCTTTAGAAACCTGTAATGATTTGATTGCATCCATGTCGCGCCGATGTCAAATGGTTATAACCAACAAAACCAACCATATTGGTTATAAAAATACGTTTGATGATTTTGTTTTGTATTCTATATTTATTAATGAAAACTATTTATGTAATAAACACTTAAATAATTTCCAATTTATTTACATTTACAGTGAAAGTGTTACGTGTCCCTAATTAGTTGTCCATCCCTAGGTCAATAAATGTGTAGGTGGCAATGATTTATTTATTTTAAAAATATTGATCGCAACTAGCTAGTTTCTTTTCTGGCCTTTAAATATTTAGAATACTAGCCAAATTACTTGTTATTAATAGGCACAAGCTACAAAGCCTCGTGAAGATTATTTTTTTGGGACTGGAGAGACGGTCTTGTGTTTTAGTCATATAACGTCCCTAATTAGTTGACCACGACTGTATAAAAGGAGAAACTGACTGACTGACTGACAGATCAACGCACAGCCTAAACGGCTTAACGTAGGCCCTTGAAATTTGGAAGGGACGTAGCTTAGGTACCGTAGAGGTGCACTAAGAAAGGAATTCCCGAAATTCCCACGGGAACGGGAATTAGCGGGAAAAACGGGATTCACGCGTACGAAGTCGCGGGCGGCCGCTAGTTATATCTATCGGTCAAAAACTCTCATTTGTATGTAATTCAAGTTCTACTCATTTATAATTATAAAGATTATTTAACGTCTAATTACATGCTTAATTAAACCAGATAAAGGGGAAAATCCGGGAAAAGGAAAACAACACAAATTGGAACCTGGAAAACGTCAGAGTAAATAATTGGAATGAGATTAACATCTGGAAGGATTGAAGGCGACGTCACGATGATTATATTAGCATCTGATTAATTATATGCAAGATAGAAAGACAATAAATTACTGTTACTTTTAAGATACTTTAAGCAAACTTGTAATAGTTAAATTGTTTGATTCGCGTCCAAAACTAATATCTACTTGTAACACAAATTAAAAAAATTGTATGCGCTGTTTTAAATCGTAAGCCACCCAAAATTTTGATAAATCTCCAAAATGGTCATTTATTAGGTGGTCCTAAAACTTGTTCCATTGAGACAATTATGAGAAAATGCGTTGTAAAGTTTAAATACTCAATTATAAGTATTGTTTTGAAATACCTACAGAGTAAAATGTAATTAAAGTTCAGATGTAGGTATATTTTTAAATAGTCGACGTGCTTATAAAATATTTTAGTTGCAAAATCGCATCTACTAAAACTATGCCTATAAGATGCCCCAATGTCTTACTAAGTCAAAACGTCAAAGAGCCGGAAAATCTCCCAGTCAGTTCGTGGTTAACGGACGTGTATCAACCCGAAACGAAGCCCCATTCGTTAATAAAGATTACGGGTTAATCCCACCAACGAGGCGGGGATCTTTTTGTTGTACCCACGTAGGCGCACGTGTAGTCTGCGGGCACGAAACTCGCGACGGCCGAGTAATAGCGGGGCGACGCGACGGCGATGAGGTGTATAGATCGTTTCATCGTTTCGATCGTGCACAGATCGTCGTCCTTGCTTCATTTGGTCGGACATTTTACCCTAAAAGCCGGACATGTCATGGGGGGGGGGGGGATTAGTGTCTTAGCACGAGTGTGTACTATCATCATCGGTTGCCTAACATCCTGATACGTGCGGTTGATATTATTCTGTAGATCGACTTTCGCCTGGTGCGGCAGCCACATAAAAAGCCTAACAAAAGCCGGACAGGCCGGACAAGCCAATATTTGGCCGGACAAGACCGTAAAAAGCCTAAAAAGCCAAACATGTCCGGCTAAAGTCGGACACCTGGCAACCCTACACGCACACAACAATAATTAATGTTGGGATTGCTTGGATCAAACTCTACGCACCCCGCGCTTCTCTCGAGCAATAAATGGTGGGGCGCGTCTTCGTGGATGAAACGATATCGCTATCGATATAAACGCACCTCACCATATAACCATATTATTATACTGTCCAAGTTGTATGCATCGCCACAGCTCCACCGTCGCGTCGCCCCGTCATCACTCGGCCGTCGCCAGTTTCGTGCCCGCAGACTTAGACCCAGTGTGGAACGGAATACAATAATTAAATTAAAAGCGTAAAGAGCTCAGTGTGTAATTGTATTTGTGAATCTTAATTATGAACACATTTCTTTGATCATGTTAAGTGTGTCTCCCTGTATTCTAAATGAGTGTGCGAATGAAGTAAACTTGAAAGTTAAATCCTCGTCTCTGGGAAGGTGTGTAGTCAAATGTAGATACATCTTTACATAATTAATATTATTATTAAGAATATATTACTTTGTATTTGTGTGCCCGGTGCGAACATTTTGTATACCTACCTACTTGGAAAGCCGCACTGGAAGTGATTGACTAATTAAAATACTGAAAGTCACTGAGTAAAAATGTCGCAAACAAAGAGCCTATTAACAGCTATTTTAATTGGTTGTTGACGATTAATGACTACGCCAACGACGACAAGGGTCATTCAATGGTGTGACTTAAAACAGAATATTTTGTACAATTAGAGTTACGTGACCCAATTCTTGAAACGCTACTCTGGTTTCTTTCTAATTGCGACTCGTCGTTCGCTCATTAGCGAACTTACATAATCAATCACCATTTGCGTCACTGTCTCGTGTTTGTTATCAGCTTAATCTCAACTTATGTGCGAACACACCGAGATATATGGCCCCATAAAAATTCCCGCTATAAAACTAATCCAGACAACATTCTTGCGAAAGTGATTGGTCGAAAGAAAGAACAAATGCCTAATTTATTAGCCAAAACGTAACAGCGGCTCATTCTGGCAAACATTGTTTTGGAGGCGGTCCAACGATACTTTGTCTGTGTATTGAGTACAATTCGATACTTTGAAGATGATTATCGTGGGAACAGTAACGGTGTGCGACAACAATGGAATACGAAACATATTTTCTCGATATCGACTTTTAATGATGGCATTTATAACGTTTAGTGCTATCATGGTTCGCGATATGAGCGCTGTTCTTAGTAATGTCGCTATGTAGAGACCATTAAATTTTTGGAAACAAAAGTTCCAATACGAAATGAGATTAAGTTTCTTTTTACAATACTGACCTCTAAAGAAGGATTAGAATACAATAAAATAAGAATTCAAAAATATGTAACCTAGGTTACATTTGGCCACTAACTAATCCGCTTCGTCGGAAAACTAAACAAACAGTCTTCAAAGTTTATATAAATCTAATTTACTTTTGTTTGTTTGTTTTTACACAATTCACAGCAAAACCGCTGACCAATTTTCATGAATTTCTGTGTCGAGCCGAGATAAATGGATCTGGACACCGTCTACATTTTATTGTAACAAAAATCATAAAAGCGTGAAAAGTTTTAGCAGGGCATTCAATATTTTTAATTTTCGGGATATAAAATTTGGAATAAATGTGGTTATGGTTTAGTGTTTTAACAGTGAGTTACGAGATAAATCATTTAAGTGACAGACCGCAACGCGGGCGACGCCGTGAGTAGAAACTAGTTACGAATAAGAAGGTTAAACTGTAACCGCTGCTGGACTAAGTCGTTTAGAGCATAGAATCGAGAACGAGCGCTGTACAGTCGAGCACATCGGACTACACATTTCTGTTGCAAAACCATGTCTATTACAACTACATAAGATCGCACTATGTTTAGCTTGGCATATTCTCTGTATTATCAGCAAAAAGCCGGTAATGCAACATTGGCGAACCAGTGCATCCGATATCGAATTTTTATCGGGCCCATTTAGAGTCATAACACGTTTAGAATACAGGAAATTGTCGACTTCGGAAGTCACTGTTCGTAAGTGGCAACATAAAACCTTCGGCGCTACCGTAAAGAGGGCAATTTCATGTCAACGAGAGCATCGACTCTGTATACTGTATATGGCACTATGCAAACGTGTTTAGAATGACAGCGCGGCTTGCAGATAGAGGCTGTGATAGAGACAATCAAATGCTTCCGAAGTCTGAGCCATTCGTAAATGCTGGCGGAATAGATATGGTGCAATACGAACTTATAGCGGAGATAGTACGTGCGCGATTGAACGTATGGGTAGGAAAATAGAGCGCAAGAATATCGGCTTTCATAGTCCATTGCAGGTGATAATATAGATATTCTTCGTTCATCATACATCTATAGATTCTAGCAATGTGGCTCTTGCTCTTCCCTTATATTCTTTTATATTAAATCTTTTGAATAAACTGGAAAATCTCATCATCGACATCAGTCATCCATCACTCCCTGAATGTAAGTGCTGGACAAAAATATCGGTTAAACACTCCCGACACTTGGAAATATACTTGTTCAAATATTTTTTTTATTAGATTCCTTTTTTCTCTAAGAGTTGGGTTTTTCCTACTGATATTGATTCAATATATTATGGCACTTAAAACGGTTCTATCAGAAACTTCCACGTCTATTAGCGTTTGTGAAAACCCAAGCAAATGGATTCCATACTCGAGTCTGCTATAAGGACGGACGTTATGGAACCGAATGCATTTCTCCTTGAAATATACGTGAGTGGAATGTCCCTAGTGTAAGCTGACTGGATCTCATTGGTCAACGTTCTTCGTATGACGAAGCTTTTACCGTAAAATATTTTCTATAAAATGTTCGCCATACCATTTTAAATTATTAGAGCATTGTCGAGAATACGACGGTCGGTTTGGTATTGAATCGGAAGGAATGAACCAAAACCGATTGTGAGTTAAGTTTTGTGCTAAAAGCCTTGAACTATTTCATGGCTTGTTTGTGCAAAAGGGGATAACATTCCACTGATACTTACTTGGTTGGTTAATGTAATACGAAAATAAAGTAACTGCTTTCAAAAAATAAAATAAAGTTAGAGCTTGTATTTTCGTTGAAGTCAGGAAAGCTAACTTGTTTTGCCTTTTTGTTCCCTAAAGCCGTAACGCGGACCAGATGACAGATCATCTGAATTTATATACCCAATCCCGCCCGAACACCTACACACTGCCGGCGAAATTAGTACTGTGTATGCAGGCAGCGGGTTTTTTAGGCTGTTTAGTGTCGAGCCATGTTTTATTTGTATAATAAATCGCATGCGGTACGGGAATCGGTGCTCTAAGCCCGGCAAACCAAACCGAAGCCATCCGATGCCGGGACGTGCCCGACACGACGTCACGTAACTCACATTACTGCGTTGAATGACTGCCGAGTTACGACTCTTTTCAGTCGACGTTAAAAATGGTGGCCCCTTCAGCTATTCTTTCGCCATTATTCACAGGGCACAATCCGTTGAGTGTTAAGCACCCTTTTAATGCCACCGTTAAGGGCATAAGTACTTGTGTCATTGTGTCTCGGCTTATCGCGGCCCCAATTAAATACGAAAACTCACAATGCATTCCCAATCCCGAAACCTTCAATCTAATAACGGCGTTAAAGTACCATCAATCACGCGGAATTCTTTCGCGTAATTTGTTTTCCAAAGTGCGCACTGAACAATGTCGTTAGAACAACAAGAAGGAGATTCGAGCACCTTGAGGACGTCTATGTAAATTAAAAACGTGTTTTCGATTTCACTAACGACGCGACGCTTTGAAAAGATAGACGTATAACAATAATAATTATTTCCTCTCAGCATTATAGCGGCTCTGTAAAATATTCGCGGAATTATTCGGTTTTCGCCGGGCGAGTCATTAGCGAACATTTGTCATTTGCAAACTCTGCCTGACGTTTATCTCTCTACAATTGATGAACGGATGTTAGGCCACGTAATCAATTGTCCCCAGAGGATGATTGTTGCAAATTCTATTCGAAATAATTTTCGCTGTTTAATAAAAGCGGATACAATATCGCATAATTAATTAATATTGGTTTGAGTGCTACTTTCTTGTCATTTATCGGCGGCAATGATAAGTCACGCTAATTATTGGTGCCAATGTTCTTTGAAGTAAAATGCGCACAATGACTTTACACCACGATTAGTTTATTTAAGAGCAATTTTTTCTTTCTTCACTGCTTCTTTTATTCATTGGCGGTCATGCTGTAGATCTTGGCTACACAGGAGTTGCAGCGGTGGGAACGAGAGGAGTCCAGCTTCATGAGCAAATAGTTATATTCATCTTATTCGCCCCTATTACTTACAACTAAGTAGGTACTTCAAATGACACATTATTTAGCTAGACTTGCCGCCGTCTGCACATATTATTGTAGCTTCATAATGCCTTGCATAATTTTCTTTACAACAAACTGCACTCTCCAAACAGTACCTAAATAGCTGAACACTGACAATCCATTTGGTCCTAATTCCCATAATCCCAACGTTCGATATAAATAGACTCGTTTACACTATTTCCGTCAAAGAATTTCTATTAACAGCCTTAAAAACAAAACCTTACCCTTAGGGCTTAAATTGACTCGGGTCAATCTCTGAAGCTACATTTGAGTACCTAACGGTAAAGCCAAAGTACATTTTGGTTTCCTACCCACTTGTTTTAAACAGTGAGCCTATAGGGAAATCAAATTCTCGTGAACCTCCGGAAAAACACTTTTTATTCCTTTTAAAAGTTCGGTCGGCCGTACCAAACTGCGTAGAAATTATGATATTATTAAGTTATTTAGCCCAATGCCCTTGACAGTACGGGCCACTTAGTTCAAAAGGTCTGCCTTGGATTCCGCCCAGTTTCATTTATTTCGCGTCCGACCATTTTTATGTAGGCCACGTATTTTTTTAGTTTCAATATTTGTGATTTAGTGTTTTGGATAAATTATAGTAGATAATATTGATTACTATCATACTAGTACTTATTATGTATTAGGAGCTTCCTATACGCGTAGCAATAAAGATTGAATAAATTTTTCATTAGATTTTTTTTAACACATGATGTGGTAGAATTTTTAGTTCAGTGCACTATGCATCTGTAAGGCCAAACTTTATATCTTTTTCCAAATAAAATACATTTACAACTAGCAGCGTTTGTTCAAAATAAAATACAATATTGCTATGCATGAATAAATCTGAGTACAGATCTCTACAATCCCTTGTAGTTCCGCCACATACGAAGCCGTGGGTCCAGTAGGAAATTGAATCGCATCGCGCAGCAAACTCGCCGATAAGCTATGCCGACAAATGACCAGCACGGCGAAATAAACAAATGTACGACTATTTCTGCGACAAATCTAAGTTCAGTCAGCGTTAAAATTGTAGAGCAGAAAGTAAAGTTCAGAAACACACCTTATATATAGAGAAACCTAGTTTTTGGAGCTTCACTCGCTTGAGGATTTGTGAGTCATCCTTACATTAAATGTCACCCCTGATTTTACAGATTTTCATCCGCAACGGACTTAAAAATAAAATTGTCACTGAATTTCTATAATCTACTTTTAAACCAGACATCGACAACCTTACAGCACTTTAATTAAAATACTAACTTTATAATTAAAACCACAAGGTTCAAAATATAAAAAACAACAGTCGATTTGGTAAATTTTGGCGCTTTAATCCGTTCACAGAGCAAATACCTAATACCAATAAGCCGCATCGCCAAATGGCCAATGCAACCAGCTTAGCAACTCCGTATACTGGGCACTCGGTACACTCGCAATTTGGACTATTGGAAATTCGAGATGTACCCTGATAGGATTCCAAATGGTAAGGACACGGAGCAATCAGATTAACAATAAATTGAAAATGAAATTGATAACGGAATTAATTGGCAGTTGTGCTCGTCAAAATATGGACTTTCGAAGTGACTAACAGAATGAAAGGACAAAAGATATCTGTTTTTGTTTTAGATACAATTCAAGAATGTAAGGTTGGGTTGCACCATCTTTATCATCATCATCTCGGCCATAGGACGTCCACTGCTGAACGTAGGCTTCCCCCAAATGAACGAGGGCCGGTTGGTAGCGGCCTACATCCAGCGCCTTCCTGCTACCACCATCTTATTTTAAAGCAAACGTCAAAAGTCTGTGCAAATCCATACAAAAAACACCGGTTTTGTTTATAGTTACTACGGTTAACGTAAGATTGAGCTTTTTAGGGCGCCGGGAGTCCCACACGCCACCCTGTCCCCCGACAGTGGTGACGGTGCGCAAAGCATTTCCTCCGCAACAGCAAAAAAAAATGTAATAAGTAGGTAAGAGGAACTAACTTTAAAAGCATATACCTAAATAAAAAAGCGGATAAAGCTGAAGCAATTCTGTAATACATTAACTTATTAATAAAAAATAGCATCGCATCTGGCAATATTCCTGGTTATGAGTACTTTTAATAAATCGTAAACCTCCTTGTTTTCACAGTGGTAAAAACAGATTACGTGCATTTCTTGCCCACTTCCAAATATAAGGTACAATTTCCAATATTCCAGTGCAGACATGCAAATTGATTTAAAACGTAGTGGGTAAATATTAAAAAGGTTGGCGAGAGCTGATACTCGTCTGCACAGAGCGATCGTGTTTGCTTCTCAATTCCGATACAAATATTTATACTGAAACTGGATAATCTGACCCTGTCTACCTCTGTAATGTTTGTTTATTTTGTTCACACCTGCTGGCTGTTGTTTCACAAATAATACCTTACATTATGTCATTTTGCGTTAAAAACAGAATACATTTTTGAATTGACGGTTTTCGCGTCAGGTTGAGATTCTTCTGACAATAATACTTAGGTCCTTTGACATCGGCTTTGTTTGAAAGTTGACACCTGGAATTGCCGTATTGTATGTACTATATCCCACTGAGAGAAATTCCATTGTTATGCGCATAAGTACCAAAACGTAGAATGGACATTTACTTCCTGGACATTTTCGTAATTTCGGTCCTAGGTGATTGCTCACAGCAAAAAAATAATGTCACTCTATGTTATCGTGGTTGGGACTAAAAGCCTACAGCCTAACTAAAAGCTTAGGTTAGGTATAAGACGAAAAGCCGTAAAGTTCGTGCACGGGGCTCGGCCAAGAAACTGTCCGGTGGAACTGGTGATAAAGAGGTATCTAGCATAATAGTAACATAATATGAGATATGCCTAAAGAAAGCACTTGATCAACTCTCCTAGCTAATATAAAAATAGGTAATACAAAACTGTCTTTTACTTCTCTCATATTAAGGTTCAATTTAAACCGATGAAACCCTTCTACACATCTTTAGCACCAGTTTCAACATCACACATTATCAGCCATTCGATTCAGTAACAAAACAAATGCAAGGCAAGGCACAGTCGACAGAATCAGACCAACATTTTTACTGTAAAGTAGCATTTATTACAAAATACGTAAGATCTCGCAGTGTTTAGTGCTGTGCTGCCGTTTGCACATTCGACGCAATGGCCCATAATATATCTCGGTTCCGTTGGGAAATGGGTCCCGGCGTTAACGTTTCGCCATCAGAGGTCGCTCATGCGTGTAGATAGTAAATCTGGTGACCAGCACTATTGGTTCCCAAGATACTTGCCATGTGAGGCATATTCATTGAATTCAACCTTGATAATATTATAAACTTATCTAACCTAATTGCATTTTTGAAATAGTCGTTGTTGAATTAGAATACGAGTACCTATGTACAGACAACACAACAACCTGAGCTAAAGCAGACGATGCGTTGCGGCGCCGCACCGCAAAGATTTCGCCGTATGTCGCGTATCGCTCGTTTGCCACAGATATTTATTTATATGTAATGCTTCAACCACACCAACACGTGCAGATCGCCATCGCCGGCGCGATCACGACGCGATCATAGGGGAATGACAGGTCGCGTGAACTGTCATGGGTCGCGCGACCTGTCATTGGCCTTTGATCGCGCCGGCGATGGCGATCTGCACGCGTTGGTGTGGTTTAAGCTTAAAACGACGCAGCGATATCGCCCCGGCGTCGCACCGCAACCGCAACGCATCGTGTGCTTTGGCTCTAAACACTGTGCTCTTAAAAAAGTTATACTGAATTTTTGCGACTGTAATTACAGTCTGACTCTGATGTGCTATCGGCTGAACTTAAACGTAAGTAATTCAATTATATTCTAACTAAAAATCCGAGGATAAAATATTTTTCAATGTTAAATGCATAATTCATATTCAATATTGGATGGAACTAAAACATTAATTGCTTTTTCATATAATTTTTATTTCGTACGCAGTGTTCACTTTAAATTTCAATATCACTCTAGCGAAAATTAATTTTAGTTTTATAGTTACATACTATTTTTGTTTTACAGCCAATATTTTGTTACCAGCTCGGTGATTGAATGATAATAAAAACAATTTTCAATTGTTTTCATTGTCTGTATATAAAATGCAGCTGTTGTTAATTGTTTGATCCAAAAAAAATCTTAGTAGTACATCAGTCAGAGCATATCAGAATTTTCGTTTTTATTTACTTACCCATGTAACCACTTAACCTGTGTTTGCCTCGATGTGTTTGAAATTGCTTTACCTAATCTAAAAATTAAACCTGTTTTAATTTTAGTCAACGCTTAGTATATTAACTCAATTTATTCATGAATTTATACTCTGCCAAAAACATTACCAATATTTACAGTGCTTCAACAATAAATCCCTTTAAACTACGCTGTCAACCTCAATACAAAATCCCCGTACAGAATCAGGTTATTTAAATGTAAAGCAATTCATTAATGTATTTACGCCGTGATGTAATGGACAAGCCTATGTGTACACAACCCGAAAAGCTGACGTTTATTAGGGTTCCGTAGCCAAAATGGCAAAAACGGAACCCTTATAGTTTCGTCATGTCCGTCTGTCCGTCTGTCCGTCTGTCCGTNGTCCGCTCACTAGAAAACGGATATAAACATACTTAAATAATTTTTTTTTTGTAAATACAAACTTATTATACATATTAACACCCAGACCCATCACAAAAATTAAAATTGAACCAAACCCAAACTTGATGCGATAGTGTCGTTTTATTGCGAATTACCTTCCAGCTCCATCATTAGACCCCGATTACTATACAGGGTGTTTCTTGTAAGGTGTCAAGCCGAAGGCAGGTGATAGGTGAGGACTAGACCTATCGATTTCACCCCCATGTATGTTCTACGATTTTTCATAGTTTAGAAGTTATCGTTAATTTTGCGATTTTTTCAAATTGTATGACCCAGTAGGCTTTAAATTTCGGCCAAGTCACACAACATTAACTATAATAATAAAGAAATCCCAGTAAGGAACCATTATAGACTTGGCACGACTTTGTCTAGANCTTAAATCTCTTCGGCGAAAACAGGATAATTTAGATCGAACTTCACTTGGTAAGTTCGTTTGATCATTCAATAATAATATCTCACCTTGAACCTTTATAAAGTCAGCGTCAAATACTAAGGCTTGTGCTTAGGCTGAGTTGCACGAACTTACTTTGACCGTAACTTTAACAACTACCGGTACTTTTTTATATGGAGTTTGATAGATTTTTGGCGTTTGTTAAATTTAAAATAAGATGGTGCAACTCAGCTTTAGTGACACCTAAAGTACCTACCCTACTTTTTATGTGATAGGAGGCAAAAGAGCAGACGGATCACCTAGCCAAAAAGTTGACAAAACGACCTTACCTATTCCAACTGTAACGAAGAAATGTTTCGAACTTTTTGGCTACTTCGGGTGTCACGAACTACACGTATTTGACGCTGACTGTACGTACATAATAATATACAATATACATCTAACCGATTTATGCTGTGCAAATGATGAACGTGACCATGGCCATTTGACTTTCAATCGAGCGAATTTAAATTCGAATAAAAAGGATCAATTGAATAAAGCCGATTCAATTGATTCCTCTTATCGATTGATATGGACTTGAAAACGCTGAAATCAAGATATTTATGATGCACCTACGTGTGTTATTTAAATTCAATTTAAACATTTTTCTTTCGCTCCGTTCGACGTCTTTTAATATAAACACTTTAGAATACCTATTTCAGCAAAAAATATTGTTAAAATTAAGAGAAATTTTAAATTGATACTAAAACAACGTTGATACGTAAGTACATTTGAGACGAAACTATGTACAATGTAGGTCGGTATTAATTAATGTAAGTATACCTATTTGTATCGTAATTTGTTTGTACCCTTGCAATCTAAATATATAACTCAAAGGTGACTGACTGACTTGACTGACAGTGATCTATCAACGCACAGCCCATGCAAACTACTGGACGGATCGGGCTGAAATTTTGCATGCAGGTAGATGTTATGACGTAGGCATCCGCTAAGAAAGGATTTTACGAAACTCCACCCATAAGGAGGTAAAACGGGATCCACGCGTACGAAGTCACGGGCGGCCGCTAGTTACAAATATTATACAAATAGTACTCTTAAAATGTGAAAGACTTACTAAAATTCGATATTTATATGCGAAAAAGGTTTTTCATTCCGGGAATATTATATAAAGTTTTTTTTTAACAAAATCCACGTGTGAGGTGCATCGGACCGCGACAATGGGGAAAATATTTCCCACATTTATAAACCCGGCGACACACGTTACGGCTATTCCGAAAATTCGTTTAAGTTTATTTTGGGCATCCTATTTTCATGAAAAATGTTGTATTTTTGATGAGTTATTGATTAAAACACCCGTATCACCGTATATGATAAATGTTTACAACATATTTCTTTCATTGTAATTATTGCTAGCATTTACTTCTTAAAACATACTTCATCACTGCTGCAAACTTAAAATCATTCTCTAATCGGGTCCAAAGATGGCCATACGAGCCTAACTATAAGCAGTTCTTCCCTAATCTTTCAGGCTGTATTGATCAAATTTAATAATGACTCTAGCAAACAAACAAACTCTTCAGTTTTTATTAGTAAAGATTACCTAGCTAAGCTAAGTTTATAGCGTGTATGGATACTTTTAAAAACACACCAGTGTACCTACCATGAGTTTACGTTAGGTGTGCTCGCTAGCGAGTACGTCAAAAATCTCTATGAAGATTTTGTTTCTTGAAAGTAGCCGCTAGGGGCGCTGCACAATATGTCATACAATTAATGTCATTTTTTTACGCAGTCGCTAGCGAGCACATCTAACGTAAACTCATGGTAAGCACACAGATAAAAGACTCGTGAGTACGCACTTAAAGTTTCCGCATAAAACACGAGTGAATACGGTTTCGTTTAATTAAAATAATGTCGCATTACGCTAAAATTTTGTGAAAAAAGGATACGAGTTGAATAAGCATGTTTCCTGTTAGTTTATTAACTTTACATTTGGCTATAGGAGTGAAATACCTATGTGAAGGGATTTTTGGAGAGTGTACAAAGTGACAGTACGTACATCAGATTGTACAATATGTTTGTTGAAAAACAGCATCTATTACAACCACTTATGATCCTATATTTATTTCTCTTTCTCATCATCATCATTTTGTCGACGCCACAAGGGGAGTGCAGTGCAACGACGTGCAGTCGCACGCATCGGCTTTATATTTTGTGTCGCGGGTCAGTTACTAAGTCTTAGTTTCAGCATTTCAACGTGCCATTTGCCTTTATATTTTTGTTGCAAAATCGTACCTACTGTATGTACATAAAACCCCACAGTGTCTAGCTCAATGTGCCGTCGTCTAGCCGTCTACTGCTCATTATTTGACCTTGGATCAACTCTGTGTTTGTTCAGTAGGTCATAGCACAGCACATTGTTGTATTTTTAGACTGACTTTCTTTGTAATAAGTCAATGA
Source organism: Ostrinia furnacalis (assembly GCF_004193835.3). Classification (NCBI taxonomy): domain Eukaryota; kingdom Metazoa; phylum Arthropoda; class Insecta; order Lepidoptera; family Crambidae; genus Ostrinia; species Ostrinia furnacalis. The sequence continues at coordinate 25,076 of NW_021131739.1, read as the reverse complement.
ACCGCATTTAGACGTCTATGCAAATAAATTAAATGTAAGTACGAGTACCTACGACTACTAAAAATAGATGTATCGAACTATGTACACTGACATCGATTAAGTTAATACAATTAACTACGATTATTTTAGTTATGTTAAGCGTGTTTAAGATCACGAGTTAAATTTTCTTGTGAGTCATAAAATTATGATACATCTTGTATGTATATCGGATGACAATGCAATAAATTGGTCGCTAGAGCCTTCAGACACCAGTCCCATCATAGTAAAAGTATTGTTCTGTATTAGATACCTACTAAATAATGTTTTATTATAAAATACATTTGGAAAACGTCGGAACTTGGAACGCAATCATCTTTTTGGATAACCATAATCTCAAAGTACGTTTATAAACTTCACAAAGGCTGCTGTTTGTGAAATAAACGAATTCAATTAGATAGGGTAAGAGCCCCAGGAAATGAAGTCCCTGTACGGTTGTATATTGTATAATCTATCCGTAATTGAAGGTCCTAATTTGGTCCATTCTTTCACTAGAAAAGCTTTGAGATTTGAATTACGAAGGTATACAAATATTGGAACGGTTTGTGATTGCGTTCGCTTACAGAATAATAGCTCTTATATTGGGCCTATAAGAGTCCTTTTGAAGAAGCAAATGTGATTGAGGCGTCTAATTCATTATTCTACCTTCGCACGTCCCGGAATAACGTAAAATGAAACGCAACTAAATGCAAAGCCATCGGAACTAGGGTCAGTATTCTTTGTATTTTTTCATTTTTACTTGTACTTAGAATACAAGTACGTATCAATATAGGTACTAGGTACTAGCAAGACAATAGCTTAATTGGGATTTTATATCATAATAATAATATGTACATTGTAAAATCACACGTATTAGCTAAATCCACCGAAATGATTGATACGTCTGCCTGCACCAAACCAACCCTTTTTAATACGATTAAGAGCAGATTTTTCAATCGTCAGATAACTTTTAACTGAAGAATAAGTTTGGCACATTGACAGTTTCAATATAGGATAAAACTACAGATAAAAGATATTTGAGGATTGAAAAATCAGCCCTAAGTGATTTTTTCCACTGTAAATGTATTCTTTGATGTGCTGTTGACTTGACACGTATACAGTGAAGTGAAACATACATACATAATAAATACACATGAAACATACGCCCTTAAGTATATTAAAACACGANAAGGCAAAATATCGGGAGAGTTTAGGCTCCATTCACCAGGTGTATAAATTGACATAATAAGTTTATTATATTTGCTGCTACGGAACCCTTTGTGCGCGAGCCCGACTCGCACTTGGCCGGTTTTTATTCACTAGCTTTTGGCCGCGGCTTCGCCCAAATGATTTTTTTTCTGTCACAGAAAAGCTTTATCGCGCACTTCCCTGTTTCAAAAACCGGGGTAAAAACTATCCTACGAGTATGTCCTTTCCCGGGACTCAAACTATCTCTATGCCTTTCATCAAAATCGGTTCCGTGGTTTAGACGTAAAAGCGTGACAGACAGAGTTACTTTCGCATTTGTGACATTAGTAAGGATAGATCGTTTATATGTTGTCCGCTCACGCATTTCTAGTAGCTTTCACGAAATCAACTTACATAACCACATAAAAGACAGCAAATCTGGATTTTTTTTTTGTGGCATGTTGTGTCAAGATGCATTAAAACGGAATATGTTTCATACATTTAGTATACGATTCCGTTATGATGCGTCACGACACAGCATAGGTATCAGACAAAATATAAATCCACTTTAACAAAACAACTTCAAGACCAATGTCAGTCAAAGATTCTGTCTTGTATAAACATTAAAACATTATACACATTAAAATTCACTGTATAAAAGATTAAAATCAGTTTATTCTTGAAATTGAAACGAGTTTTAAGTTTCGTTCTGTGATACTCAGTACGTTACAGCAAGTATTTAGTTTTTAGGTGAATCTATTTCAGTAACTTATATTTAAGGGGAATAACAATGAGCTCAGGTTGCAACATAGTACTTACACGAAATTTTAAAATCGCTGGCCGAATTGACAGGCGGTCTTTTGATGAAAATCAGTGGTTGAAAATTTTAAGGTCCACTATATAGTTAAACTTCGAAATGAAACAAATGCCAGCATCCCCATTATTGCTCCGATAAATTATCGAAAATTACAGCCTATTTGCCTGTAGATCTTAGCCTTTGGAAATGAAGAGTCTAAAACACACCTTTGGGCTGTTACTAACTCCTTTGTACGAACCTGAAATGCTCGCGGATACGGTTTAGCTTTGAGCTGAGGCTATGTGCCTACACTAGAATAAAGGGATTAACCTAAATTGTTATGTACCTGTGGAGATGCTTTATGGATATAGAGTGGTCTTAAAGGTAGACTAGAATAGGTAAGCATATTTTCATATGCGTGTGAGGCATAAATTATATCCGAAACCTACTACCCACGGAAATAATATCCCGTTTCTTGCAGAAACAGTTTCTCGCAAGATCCCGTTTAATATGTAGTAAGTACGTGTTTTAATAATAAAATTATTATCAAGCATTTTGCGGGATACTGCAAAACTGGATTGCCCTGAGAAAGGGCCCTAAGAATCTTCGACTGTATAAAAGATGAAGCTAAGATGAAAGGAAATAATAAAAAGCAAAGTTTGGAAACGTACGGTCCGATGCCGAATTACTGGTACGAATTGTTTTGGAAACGGTACGACGCTGAGTTACTGGAATTGTTTTTATGTAACAAAAATGCTTTGTTCTATTTCGCACCTTTTGTTGTTTTTACATTTAGTATTATATCATAAAATGAATTCATATTTTAAGCGTACTTGAAGTCACATCTAATTTTTACTAAACGAATAGAGATGCTTTTCAGACAAAATGTACTGCGTATTGTAGGTAAGAATCTTTTTAAATACATTTCTACATTCTTTGAAATATTATGTAAACAAGCTAGAGCTTCACCCATAGCATTGTTTGTATTCAATCAGTTCCGAGACAAAAAATCTCGTTACAAATCACCCGGCGACATCAAAATTGCGACCAATAAAATCTGAATGCAAAAGTTTATAACCAACGGAGAACACATATCAATCAGTATTATAGAAAGCCACGTAGAATATAAATAAGAAAGCCGAGGAAATAAGAATTCACAGTTCGTAAAGTCGGAGTTTGTCGTAATGGCTTTTATAAATTTTCTATGCCAATGTTATTGGCCGATAAAGCAGGGATGCGGTCATTGGACCGATGTAATGTACTTATTATACAGTCTTTGTCTTCCACAACCACTAATATTCTGTGTTACAGTCCGTGTCGAGCGTTTATTTCAGCAATAATTGTTTTTATTGGGCAAATTTAACTGCGGATCTGCGTAATTGTATAGGATCCGTTCGGTTTATGTTCTATCAGACAATGAACGGAGTTAATGTTATTAAAATGAGCGCCGATCGCTGCAGAGAACGCTAGATATAAGAAATAACAGACCGCCATCAACGTCCTTATTTATATTCTTATGTCATCTGAAGCTCTTATTATGCTTAGTTTATAGCTGAATCATAATTGATTTTGTCTGCATACAAGACATTAACTGCAAATGTCTTCATCCATTAGCACATTGGATGCTTTGTACTGGTACTGCGGCTAATATTATTAAAACGGTAAAAAGGTCGAGTCAAGCAATCTCTCTTATAAGTTGACACTTGAGCCAGGAAAAACTCAAACGTCTTCCAAAATTGACATGTTGCGAAACAATTTCAGATTGTATGTTGTTTTGTCACAAATAATAAAGCCTGAAGGTGAAATCCCGTCATTTTTCTCGTATCCCTACTTTAGGGAGTCCCGTTCCGCACTCGGGTGGTTTTCTCTCCTGTGAAAGACAACCTCTTAGAAAGACCATCAGTTATTGCAGCCCCATGGCCCGCGATCCCCCTTAATGATAAAGGTCTAACAATGTAATTCTCTGGAATAGCTCAATGGGGTATTTAATCTCCGTGATTTCGTGACAATAAGGTCGGTTTTATAAAATGATGCTTTATAAAATTAATGTCTTCACGGGTCAATTTAAACTGTACCTTTTTACAGAATTCTAATAGAGTTTAAAATAACTTTTACAAAATATTAATTCCCCGTAAAAATGGTTTTAATTTAAGACTAATTCATTATACTTATTACCGACTTTCGTCAAAAAGTTTTGACAGCCGTTGTCTAAACTTTTACCGCTTCAGGGCATCCGCTCATTACCATCGAGCTCACACCGGGTCTTTTAAGGTTTATTGCGACGTATAGATAAAATAGATACTGTATTTTACACTCCACACGCCCACATAGTACAAAACCATAGTTTATGACAAGGATTTATTCCAAGCTCCTACTGCTCCAAGCTTCCATTCATTTATGAGAAACGATAAAGCCCGTAGCATTGCACCATGGTACAGGTATCATAAAATAGGCCGTCTAGAATACATTTTGTGAGGCTTATCTAGCTTTGTTTATAATATTATGTAATCAACAAATTTCTAGTAACCTTTAAAATAACTACTAGCTAGACAATTACTAAACACTGTAAACAATAGCACTGAAAATGTCAAATTTCAATTAAGAGTATAAAGTTACTGTTTAGATACAAAACAAACCTGAAAAATGTTATATGAAACTGACAGCAAAGATTTGTTTTCTCTCAAGCAAATTAATTATGTATTTTATTTTGAAATAAAGAATAATAACAGCAGCAATTTTTTCGGTAAACAAAAACAACCCAACACGATAACCGTTCGAACCTGCAGGGCAGTTTGCACCAAACGATAGAAGGTAGTTTAACAAAAGTTAGTCCCCAGACGTGCAGGTTGCCAGCGTTTTCCTTTACCGAAAAACGACTATGTTTGTGCATAAATTTGGTAAACTCATCCTCAGTTTACGAGGCGCTCCCGCGTGACCTATCGCCTTTTATAGGCGCAAACAACTTCGTGGTAACAAGCGTTTCGTATTATTTATCGGTGAAATGTTCATTAATACAGTTTATTGACGTTTAACATAACATATATGACGTGGAGGAAAATTAAAAAGGCAATTGGAAAAAAAGGGAAATGAAGGGTTATCAATCGATAGACTGCTGGCCATGCTTATGTTTTTAATGTCGTCTATCTATTGATTGTAAAGTACTAAAAAGTTAATGGCTCTTTGGTATCTCGATTTTATCTAAAATCTTTTTTTATGCCAAATTAATAAAGTAGGTATTACTTAATTTCAAAAAGTAGATTCGTTAGTCGCTTAAGACGCACAAAAGCATCTATCTTAAGACAAAACAAAACATTTCCTCTTTCCTAACATCTCATCTATGGAAGCGTACGGACTGCTATAACCATAAAAATCGTACGCATACTGCAGTCTATGACAACCCCCCTAAATAAAGAAAGGTTTTTGCATCATCAGTACACTGACGCTTATAATAGCTAACAAGGAGAATGCAATTGCCCCAAAAAGTCGCCAAATTAAGTTAGGTTAGCAAAGGCCGTAAACATTTCTTTGCTATTGGCGCCCAAGCGTAGTAGCACTTTCGCTAAAACACCGGCCTCTAGTAAAAGTTAATCAAACGTGAATTTCACTTACTGGCCAGGGGTCGTTCGTTTTGAAGGGCCATTACATTGGCGATGGAGTGACCCATCAATTTAGCTCCACGCCGACCGCACGCGGCCGCTTGGACTGCGGTCGACATGTGAAACGTTTTATTACGGTTCAGGAAGAACCGTTACAATAAGGCAGCTTGAGAACACTTCACTAGGACCGCTGGAAGTATTGCTTAAGGTAGGTCAAGAAGTACTGACCTTTAACTATGAAATCTATAGTCACGACGCTGCAAATTTACGCTTTCAAGTTCAGCAGTGATAGTCGAAATTAACGACGATTTTCTCGAACTCCTTGGACTAAACTTTCATTTTCCAAGATTTTACAGTATCAGATTTTACCATATTGTTAATCCTTAGGTTCTGCCATATCTTATTTGAAATCATATTTTGGTCTACTATAATAAACTATTTAGCGGCCGGTCGTAGATTTTGAAATACCGTTAACCAAAATATACCAAAGTTTGCCATTGTATTATTAATAGCATTTAACGGACCCCGTTCCACTTTAACTACAAGGGTGGGTAATTATTGATAAAGTTTTGAGATATTGGTAAATATCAAAACAATTATGCAACTATACACAGATTCTGTAACTATTGGTCTTTGGCAATGCAACGTCGACGCGACGTTAATAGATATTAACGTTTTCAATAGACTCTTCTCGCAATCCAATATCGATTTTCCAATCTAGACAGGACCGAGAGACCTACGCTCCTTTGTTCTTATAGATGTCAATTGCTTTGAGGACGGGCTACACCGACGCGGCTATCTGGGTTTTAACGTCAGTTTACTTTAATTAAAACGTTAATCTGCCCAGTTGATTTATTGTACAACATTTTACCATACCCAATTATTAAACGAAACTGAATTAATAATAAATTGTTGGCTTGTAATTGTTAAACACAATTTCGCTGTAAAGTGTATGAGTAAGTGCAAAATTAAATAATAAAATTGTTCACTTAACAGCGCAGGCAGGCGCGGCGTTAAAACATGAAAATTACTGACTAACGTTACCTAACATTTGGAATTCAATTAACAAACGACTTTGAAACAAAACATCGAACATAAACGGGACGTGAACGGTGAGCGGAATTCAAACTCCGACCGTCATAACGGAATCATGGCAGAATTTATTGCTGTTCGTAAATCAGGCGTTAATATTAACGCGAGTGCAGCCCGGCCTAATCCCGGGGGGAACAGTTAGTCTTTCAATCTGAAGGAATCAAGAACAATGGCGCATGTTTTAATAAATGCCGATTGAAATTTCGAAAGGCGACAGATGGCGCGCGTGATGCCATTGCGCGCGTAAATAATTTCCGTCAACAGTATCGCTGGAATTATTTCACTCGTTATGCCCCACAATAACGCGTAGCTTGTAGCAAAAACGGCTGTGTGAGCGTTTGGCCGATTTTGGTTTATCGGATCGGACCGTTTTTTTATGAAAATGGGCGTTATTCGTTTTCACTTTTTGGCGGTTTGTTGGTGCGGTAAATATTCAGTTTCAAGTCAGGAACATAATAACATTCAAATGTTGTAAAAATAAAACTATACAGTGTGAGTCACGTTAAAGTGTACATATGAAAATAGATGAAATTAGACCTATTTTTATCGACAAAAAAGAGGTCAAAAAATTTTTGAGATTTTTTTTTAATTTTTTATAAAAAAATTTTTCTTCCAATTACTTATTGTAAAGAAAACGTAATAACTTTTAAACTAAGCGGTATATCCTGATAAAATAAAAACATTAATAATGCTAAATAACAGGCAATACTAAAAAAATACATAAAATACACAAAAAATGCCAACAAATAATAAAAAATGATACTTTTTGAAAAAAATCTGCTTAAAAATTCGTGTTTTTTTAGTTATTTGATAAATTTCTCCAAAAAATGCCCCTATAAAAGGTGGTTTTTATTGTTTTGTATTATTCTCTATCGTATTACCTTTGTAAAACCAAAAATTGCATGTCTCTATCCCTATCACAACATTTGCTATGATAGTTTGAACAAAGGCCTACCACAACATTATTCTCCTCTACAGGTAGGGACAGTTTTAATTTTAACTAAAATGCTTATTTTACTTCGAAATCTTTTGTTTTTACTTGAAATCTAACTTGTCTTTATCAAAATTACAAATCTAGAGCCATTTTCAGTTTCGTTGTTAACGAAGCGTTGAATGGCGCGCCCGGAGATGCTTAGTTCAAACGATCATAGCAAATGTTGTGATAGGGATAGAGACATGCGATTTTTGGTTTTACAAAGGTAATACGACAGAGAATAATTCAAAGTAATAAAAACCACCTTTTATAGGGGCATTTTTTGGAGAAATTTATCAAATAACCAAAAAAACACGAATTTTTAAGCAGATTTTTTTTCAAAAGTATCATTTTTAATTATTTGTTGGCATTTTCTGAGTATTTTATGTATTTTTTTAGTATCGTCTGTTATTTAGCATTATTACTGTTTTTATTTTATCAGGATATACCTCTTAGTTTAAAAGTTATTACGTTTTCTTTACAATAAGTACTTGAAAGAAAAAAAATTCTATAATTTTTTTTTTTTAAATCTCAAAAAATTTTTGACCACTTTTTTGTCTATAAAAATAGGTCTAGTTTCATCCATTTTTATATGTACACTTTAACGTGACTCACACTGTAGAGTAAGTAAGTACGACTTACACTTTTTGTTAGGATCAGAGAATCGTCATCCAATCAATTGGCTATCAATTTGTAAATTTGGAATAAAAATAATTTACGTGATTGAATTACAAACTTAACTAAAAATAAACTAACTAAATCAAACACAAATATAACTTCATTACCCGCCTTCATGTTCTGAATCCAGCCTAGATTCCATTACATTAATTAGTTTACTATCTATTAAAACCGACAGTCTATGAGACCGAAATAAGTCGCCTCAAAATAATTCCTCAAGAGCAACATCCACAAATAAATTGAAAAGTCGACGAGGGACCACGATATGCCATCAGCGGCAAACCCGTACACGTAAAAACACTTACGCAAGATGTTGGAACTAAATACGTGGAACGGTTTTCGTTACTTGACTGATTTACTAGTTCCACGTTATAAATATTTAATAGGGTAATGGACCAAAGGATACAATAGAATAATCAGGAAGTGTAAGCCAAAATAACTAATGAAACCAAAATAAAATCATTCGATTAGGTAGTTAGTTGCTGAGAACTTACTTTTAATTAGCCGTTGACTTATATTAAATAGGTACCATTATATCATCATTATTTAATTTTTAAAATACTTTGTTTATGTTAGACTTAGAAAATTTAATTGTCCACTTAGCTAAGTAAGTACGCACTACTATAGGTTTTGTAAGGGTAAACTGTGTCTCATTCTTTTTCTTTCGTTTTAAGTGTTGGTGACCACGAATCGAAGTGAATTTCAAGTTTCCTTAACTAAGTATAAAATTAGGCCAACTGAACAGCAGCAGGGGAGTTGGCTCTTATTGCCACTACACACATATTGTACCAGAAAACACTCAATAGAATTAGAGAGCCCGTTACTTTCAGTCACGTCGGAGAAGTGTGTCGAACAAAATAAAACTGTATATTTTACTATCCCGCCTTGTGATCCTAATCCGAACAAATTATTTATTCTGAACACCTGTACGGACCCTATAGAGTGTAAGGAATCAAAGGGAATTCCTTATGGGCGACGTAGCTTAAGGCTAATGCTGATTCAAATGTATTCTCGGCTCACCCTCGTTACGGGAACGCCACGTGACATGGGTTCGATGCGTTACAATAATAAACACCACGTTATTCGACTTGTTGCAATTCGGAGTGAAATATTGGAGGATGTGGTTAATTAGAGCTTTCCCAAAATACTTGGACCATTTCATAGTTTCTACTGCACGAATAACAAGTTTTCCTTCTATTATTTTAGCCATTTGATCAAATACTAACCTTTTTCCTTCAGAACATTTAAAAAAGCAACCCAAGTGGTGATGAGAAATGAATGAATAATCACTGTGTTGATAAGTTACTTGCCAAACATTAGCAAGTGCATTACAATAGCACTTACTTATAAAAAACATTAAATTATAGATATCACAGCAGCGCTATTTAACATATTAGATTGACTAAGTTGTAGATTTTAATCCGCTTCCTAGATTATACCACTTCAAATATACCTGGATATTAGATTTAAGTAAAGTATTTTAAAGTTAAAAGCTTACTTCAATCAAAATGTTAATAAATCACAACTAAGGATATTTTAAAATTATTCCCTTGGAATATTCTGTTATTTCTGTTATATGCTCAAAAACTTAAATCAGAACTATATGGCTACCGATGACAACATTTAACGGGATTGATAAGGGTTAAGTGAAAACGGCTTAGAAACCCGCATTTATTGGCTTATTTCGTGGTTCGTTTTGTAAATGAAACAAACTAAAAAATGACCAAAAACTGAAAATTGACAAAGTCACAATTATGGCACCTGTGGGCTTAGATAAATGATGCAGAGTTTTGTTAAATTAATTATAACAAATTAAGACACTTGTGGATAATAAATTAACACAGTTGGCTAATTAAGATTTCGGTTCGGCGACATAATACATTTATGGATTGCTTATGGCGAGGCGTGACATGGGTCCGGTAATAAACACCATGATATTATTAGCCCTACTGGAGTTCATAATAATACATTAGAGTACTTCATAAATGAGTAATAAAAGATTTCATACATTTGTTATCAAATAATTTGTAATGATATATGATACATTCCGGCTTCATCATAAGTACTAGCTCAGTGTACATACAAATATTGTATTGCCATCTGATTATAGAACTATACAAGAACAAGTAGTAGTATCCTGGATTTCTTTTCCAAATTCTACTTTAAAAAATACTGACCAAACATAGGCAGATAGGTACCGACTGTGACAATTGAAGCTGTAGATAAAAGCACGTGGTGGTTGAGATATTTTGAAAACGACAGAGAGGAGACGCGAAGTTATTTAGCTTATTCTGTACTAACAGATCTAGTGTCATAAGCCCTTAGATAGGTAGCCGATACCATGCCTCGGTAAACGAAGCGATTCTGTTGGTTCTTTAAAGACACATCCCTCGCTACGCATTCTCACACATCTTTGGTGGAAACGCAGCCTAATAGTGATAGAATGTCTACAACACTCTTTTTTTTAATCCACAACGACTTCCTCGTTGTGGATAAAAAAGCTTACGCGCTCTTGGCCTGTATCTCACCTGATGGTAAGTGATGATCAGGCCAAAGGTGGAAGCGAGCTTCACCCGGAATCCTCAACCACGGAGGAACTGGCTATCTTACCTCTTACTGCCGGAACACAACAATGCTGTTAACATTGTTTTATACAAAGCAATTCGAAATAGTAAACGAATGACTAAGCAAATTTACGACAGGCCATTACTGCACAACAAATTGTACCGTTATTTTAAACGGCGCTCTTAAAATCAAAAATCATTTTTCAGTCTCAGTCATCCGTCGTCGTTCGCAGTGGGCCCACTCCATACATCACTGTGTAGTTATCTGTTTAGCTGTTGACGTTGATGAATGTTTGACTGAACAAACAGACAGCGTGGGTTCCGTCGCGCGAGATACCAATTTAGGGTTCCGCTTTGCTTAGAGCTTGTATAATGTACTAGGGTATATGCTATTAAAACACAAGATGCCATTACAAGACTGACAGTTTTATTTTTTAATATTATAGACCACAGACAAAATCATAGAGCATCAATCTAAACTCTAAAGTATACTATGGAATGGAGATGTTATAGTATTTAATAATGTATTTTGATAATATTCTAACACCTCCACTTATCAAAATAATATCAACAAAGTAAACAAACTAAATAACATCTCTTTAGCATTAACACTTAACTTGGAAAAGTTAACATTTTAAACAATACATTTCAGACCTAATTTCTTAACAAAAATATTGTGCTTAGTGCTAGGTAAACCTTTTGTCAAAAGGTCAGCTGGCATTTCAGAAGTTGACAGATATACAATTTTGACTATATTATTGGCAACGGTCTCTCTCACAAAATGATGACGTATGTCAATATGTTTTGTTCTCCGGTGGAACAAAGGATTCTCTGTCAATTTTTGAGCGCCCTGATTGTCATTGTACAGAGTTATAGTATAATTACAGCTAATTATTTCAGACAGTAAATTCTTTAAGTAGATAGCTTCCTTACAGGCCTCCGATATTGCCATATACTCACTTTCTGTGCTTGACAATGCTACAGTTTGTTGTTTTTTACATTCATATGATATTACAGCTCCTGACAATATAAAACAGAAACCTGTATAGGATTTCCTATCAATATTATTAGAGCCCCAGTCAGCATCTACAAAGCCCATCAAATTATTATCATCTTTGGTATACATCAATCCATAAGACTTGGTTTTCTTTAAGTACTTTAATATACGCTTTGCATGTCTCCAATGGACTTCTGTGAAACAATTGTTGAATTGGCTTAAATAACTGACACTAAAACTGATATCTGGGCGTGTTAAAACTGACAAATACATTAGGCTTCCCAAGAGTTGCTGATAAGGAAACTGTTTCTCAATATTATCAGACTTATCTAATTTTAAGTTATATTCTATTGGTGTGTCAATACCATTGCAATCTGACATATTAAATTTCATTAAAATATCATTAACAAACTGTTCCTGATCCAATGAAATACTACCATCTTTATATGTCCTAACTCTCATGCCCAAACAATTTTTTACTTGCCCTAAATCTTTTATTTTGAAATTTGACATTAAATCTTTCTTTAATTTATCAGTCATAGAGCTACTATTTGAAAAAATAAAAAAATCATCAACAAACACTGTGACAAAAATTTGTTCCTTATTTTCCTTTTTACTGTACAAGCATGGTTCTAATTTTGACTTTACATATCCTAATGCTAGTAAACAATCATTAAGTCTTTGGTTCCAGGCTCTTGCGGATTGCTTTAATCCGTATATAGCACGTTTCAATTTAAGAACAGTATTACTTTTACAATTTAAATTAGGTGGAACCTGCATATAAACATTCTCATTTAGACAACCATTTAGAAACGCAGTTGTTACATCAAGATGGGTTATTTTAAAATTCAATTTAACACTTAATGCAAATAACAATCGCAAAGTAGAGTATCTTAGAACAGGAGAGTATGTTTCATTAAAGTCTACTCCTTCTTTCTGGGTGAAGCCCTTTGCTACTAAGCGAGCTCTATATCTCACCTTGTTATCACTTTCAAATTTCTTTTTGAATACCCACTTGCATTGAACAACTCTGTCTGCTTCTTTTTCATCCACTAGTTCCCAAGCCTGGTTTTCTTCAAAAGCTTTGAGCTCCTGCTCCATTGCCTGTTTCCACATCTCTCTGTCGGGTCCCTTAATCGCCTCCTCATATGTTATTTCACCATCATAGGACTTCTGCTTATCAGTGATACTGAGATTTGAAAATCCATACCTCTCTACTGGTTTTCTTAAGCGTTTGCTTGGTAATTCAGGTACTTCTACCGTCCTTGGATCATCATCTTCTTCACATAATGTATGGTATGAGTCTTCTGACGTTAAGCTCGAATTAGTGGTGTCAGGAATGTAGCTTTGGTCGTTCAGGTCTAAAACTGTTCTGTCATCATGTGATTCATCCTCCACTGATTGTGAATCTTCCTGTGCATCAGTCATTTCTTGCACTATCATCTGAGTATTATCTGAGATGTCTTCTTTTTCCAGAATAGTCACATCTCTGCTCATAGTTATCTGCCTTGTTTCTGAGTTGTATAATCTGTATCCTTTAATGTTATCTGGATAACCAACCAAGATGTATTTGACTGCCTTTCTATCCCACTTAAGTCTCTTTTCCTTTGGCACATGCACCATGACAGAACTACCAAACACTCTAACGTGGCTCAGGTCGGGCTTTCTGCCTGTCCATTTCTCGAATGGCGTCTTATCTCCTAGTCCTGAAGCTGGCGACCTATTTCTTAGGTAAGCTGCCGTATTTACTGCTTCAGCCCAATATTGTTTGCCTAATTTAGCCTCGAAGAGTAAGCATTTAGCACGTTCAACCAATGTTCTGTTGAGGCGCTCGGAGAGGCCATTTTGTTCTGGGGTGTAGGGAATAGTTTTTTGATGAACTATCCCTTCAGACTTCAGATAATTTTCCATCTCCTTCGAACAAAATTCTCCTCCATTGTCCGTTCTCAGTACTTTAATTTTGTTTCCGGTTTGATTTTCAACTAACCTTTTATATTCCTTAAAGTACTGCAATACTTGATTCTTCTCTTTCAAGAAATATACACTTGACATTCGACTGGCATCATCCACAAAAAGAAGAAAGTATTTTGCCTGACCGATAGATTTGGTCTCCATAGGCCCACACAAATCTGAGTGCACAACCTCTAATAGTGTTTCACTTCTATGATTGCCTGATGGAAAAGGTAAGCGAGTCTGCTTGCCTTCGCAACATACTTCACAGTTGGATTTCTGGATGTTCGCTTTATCATTGTAGGATACACCCTCCACTGCACCATTCTTCATCTTTTCTAAATCAGCACTATTGATATGGCCAAGTCGCCTATGCCACAGTCTTGAACCCGGTGTGTTTACTGCCGAAGCTGCGAACCCCTCTGACTTCACTGTGTTTAGTTTGTATACTCCATTATATAAACTTGCTACTCCAATCAGTTTATTCTGTCTATTGCGGATGTTGCAACAATTCTTCTCAAATGACACTGTATTTCCATTAGCTATCAGTTGGCTAACAGATAACAGATTGGTTGTGAGGTTTGGAACGCACAACACATTTCTTACAGGAATGTCAAACTGATTTTCATTCACACATGTAGTCACCCGTGTATCGCCGGCACACATAACTGGCATAGATGTTTTATTCGCCGCAACTATTTCCTTTATCGTGTGTTTTCGTTTGTTCAATAAACTTTCTGTGTTCGCTGTCATATGGGTACTCGCACCTGAATCGATATACCAATCTTCTGTACTGAATTCTCCATGAAGAAAAGCCACACTGAAGGCACCTGCTTCCTTGACTTTTGATTCAGGACATTGGTTTTTATAGTGTCCGAATTTTTTGCATCTATAGCACTTTATTTGTTTACTTCCCGAACCCGATGACATTGACGTATTTTGATTTGACTTTGACGTTTGTCTTTGCTTAGAGTGCACAGTGTTGCCAACTTTCGGTCGACGATTCATCCAAAACGCTGTTTCCGGTCCACTGCTGCCAACATCAGAGGACATATCCAAAAGTTTCGTTTTTATGACGTCAGCGCTTACCGCCAAACCTGAGTGTTCGATCGCCATGATCATTGGCTCGAACTTTTCGGGTAGACCGGCCAAAAGTAATGATGCTATCCATTCTTCACTAATCTCGAAGCCCGTTCCCTTCAATCTTTGCGCGGTTTCTACTACTTGTGACACATAGCTGGTCATGGATTCACTGGTTTCTAACCGGATGGAAATTAATGTCCGTAATAAGCTGATTCTTCGAGTGAACCCGGTGTCATCAAAAAGTTGCTTCAATTTTTTCCACAACGCGTCAACCGTTTTCTCAGTCTTTATATGCACGAATAACGATGGATCGATGGTCATAACTAGCTTGGCTTTAGCTTTTGCTTGCTCACTGTCACTCAAATCCGATGAAATATTGTCCAAATCAACGCCTTCTAAAACCATAAAGTTTTTCACGGCGAACGCCCAATCATCAAAATTTTCTCGCCCCTTCAATTTTGGGACATTAACTATGTAACCGGACGACATTTTTAACGAAAACACTTGATAAACTTTAGTAATTCTTGGAAAAAAGCGGGACTGGGCCCATAACCTATTAAAACACGAGATGCCGTTACAAGACTGACAGTTTTATTTTTTAATATTATAGACCACAGACAAAATCATAGAGCATCAATCTAAACTCTAAAGTATACTATGGAATGGAGATGTTATAGTATTTAATAATGTATTTTGATAATATTCTAACAAAGTAAACATAACGAAGTGTACATACAAATGGCTAGCAACTTTATTTTAGCGACGCTATCTGTACAAATAGCTATAATCCCACGATCGTTGTGTAATAATCGTCAGATTTCCTGTTACTGCACCATCATTTCATCAAGGCTACAACAGCTAAACGTAACCAGCAATGTTCAGTTACCAATATAGTATTACGCGGACTCGCTGTTGCGTTACGAACTTGCAGATGATTCTGCACAATGCAAAATTTACTGCACACGTATTTTAGTAGGGTCTTCTATTAAGCGGGTTTTCCACCGCGAGCGGAGCGATAGCAAAACAAAAAGAAAACTTCTGTTTCCTAAAAGAGTCGAGCGAAAATGACAAAGAGGGCAAAAAGAGAAAAAATGAACTCGCTTTCGCTTATCAAATCAATATTCTCGAACTCTTTATCGGTGGAAATTTTATGAACACGAAGGCCGCTCCGGTAAATATTCCTCTTTGGCGGTGGAACACGGGCTTTATACTGTGCTATTCTTATATAGTAATAGACAATTAATTTACCTGCAAGTAAAGACATCTATTGAAAATAATGATGTCAGCGTTACAATCTTGCATCGGAGCTGTTCTTAGAGATATAGAGAGATGCCAACTAATGCACTTAATTCGAAACTTCGTGTCGCATTAGAAATTGACACAAACAAAGTAATCAAAATATGTGCTCATTATCCACTGCGGTATGAGTACTCAACGTTCGATTATTTAGAACTTCGCAAGCAATGTTTACTATCATAATGTATTATGACGTCTGCAGCAATGTGTTCTGTTTTTGGGCATATTGCTGCACCGGCCCCGCCCCCTTTTCACATCTCCCTTTAGTTTCTGTGATCTGTGGAGCTGTTTCTGTGAACCAAATTTTGTATTTTCAGAAAAAACAAAACTACACAACCAATTGAATTAATAATAGCCAACATTTGCTAAGGTTCTCCATTTTCTCTCTAGTGTTGTCTATTAGAGGCCAAGGCCCAACTTTCTTTACTTCATGGAAACTAACTTTTTTTTTAAAATATTATTTGTAATAAATATCAAAGTTGTTGATTTCCAAAGTGCTCCCCAATGTAAACAACGTTTATTGATGTAGGTCTGTAGGCGTTCGATTTGTATTTCTAACAATTGTTCGAACCTGAAACCATATAAAAACTTGAAAATTTCACAAGACGAATCCTAACAAACGCTCGATCAGGGGAACATGAAAAACAACAGTACCTATCCTCCGATCAAAAATATTCACAATCACGTTTTTACCAAAGTTTCGTTTTACAAAACGTGCCGACGATAGGTAGCAGTGATTTTATGGGTGCCCCTGGCAACGAAAAAACATTATTTGCGAACCTATCAAAGACGCTATTGAAATTGGTTTGATAGTTAGCAGTGGGAAGGTACCTTTAAGTTTGCGCTGTTATTCCTGTTAATATGTATTTAAAAATGATTGTGTATATCTCTATTTATTATATTAATTTAAGTAGCTACCACCTGCCGGGCTAAGGATACGCGCCGTGATATACTTTATCGACGTCAAAATGGATGGGCAATGTCGATAAAATGGCGTGATAAACGCTTATCGCGGCACGCATCCTAGGCCTACTGGTTGAATTAGCTAACATATTGTAGGCTTCAGTCGTTCATTAAATGCACGCAGGCATCTTATCAGATATTCATTCTTTGTGTGTGCTATTATTTCTTTAAAAGATCTTTGTAAGATTCTAAAAATATAAATTATTTTCTAGGCTTTGAGTACACATCGTCTTCTAAATAACATTTATCAATAACCAGCCAAGCATAACAACATTAAACTTTGTAGTAATCACCTCTCCTAAGTTTATATCAAGATATTTACTCATCGTCTCACAATGTATAAACTTACCAGCCTGTGCCAAAGTTTTACCTACTTATACGTATGTAAACTTACGCTAGGTTGCACCATCTTACGTTAACTATAACAAACGTCAAAAATCTGTAAAACTCCATATAAAAACACTAGCTTCACACGCGTGAAATTTATTTTGTCACAGATCGTCATAAATTATAGCCTATATGTATATTATTCTGGGTTAATAACAATAATACTGTAAAGTTTCATCAAAATCCGTTCGGCAGTTTTTGCGTGAAAGAGTAACAAACATTCAGACATCCAAACATCCAAAATTTCGCATTTATAATATTAGTAGGATTGGTTATTGTTTTAGTTATGTTTAGAGTTAGGTGGTGCAACTCATCAGCCCTAATATCGCTGTTTAAGACTTATACGAAGAGAAACTTGCAAGCCACTATAATAAAACTAAATAAAACATCATTACCAAAATTACTTGACGTCATTGGACGAGTATATTTTATGTAGTTTGATATTATCAAGCATCAAATTGCCTTCGTAATAATCATAGGTAAAGATCCCACGATCACGCAACCTTAGCAAGGCAAGAAATTTGAAGAGATCGTCACCTTAACTCTCTCCGTCTCTATTTATGCAAACATTTAATATGAACTAAACGAGATAGATATAATTATTTACTTAACTAGATCCTGTTTAGACCTTAGGGGTGGAGTTTCGTAAAATCCGCTTAGTGAGTACTTACATTCTAAAAGGAACCCCCATGCAAAATTTGAGACTCCTAGCACTTGTAGTTTCTGAGATTTCGTGATGAATGAGTGAGTCAGTCAGTCAATCAGTGACCTTTCGCTTTTACAGATATACATAGATTAGCCATCACCTAGTAAAATAATAACATTTTTTATTGTTCAAGTAAAAAAAACTTGTGATTTCAATTCAAGTAAAATTTTAAGCTTCTAAAGCAAACAAAACAGACATTCTACTTATTTAAAACGTATTTACAAAACAATTTTCCGACTGGAACCTTTCGTGCAGCACCACTTTTACGCAAATCTGGCAAACAGACGAATGCACGGCAAGCTAAACACGGTGGCATCTTATCTCCTTAGTAATAGAGGCGATGTTGCAACAGAAATGTATAGACTGATGTGCTGCCGTCTCTACTTTACCACGTAATGGAAAATATTTCTATCTTTCCCCGCGAAAGTGGTTTTCGTTTTCATTTTTCAGTACACCCTGCTCGAGATTGAAGCCAATAACGCATTTTGTTTTCACAGAAGATATTGACCTTTTCCCAGATACAAGTTGTATTTCGTAACTAAGATAATTGTGGCCTTTATCGTAATTTTATCAATATATTACTATCGGCGCTGATAAGGCAGATAAAATATAATAATGTTAGCGATATTGACGCATGGTCTGGTTCACACATTCACCGGCGTCATGGAGAAGAATGACACAGTAGACTAACTTTCACTGCCGTTTACACTTTTTTCTGCTTTGCGTGGAGTTTATAAATGATCTCGTGGCAAAAAATTATACTTAGAATATTGTGTCACGTATAAAGTCCATATTTTATAAGCTTTGAAAAGTTTGTCAAGCAATATGGAAATTAGAAAACTGTTTTCCGGATGCACGCCTAAAATCGTTTTTCAGTCAGCTGTTCAGTGCTCCAAGATCTTTTCTTTATATTAAGACTGATTGTGGAATCAAGGTACATCTTAGGATCTACGTCATTGATAATAATGGTAAATGTACCCCCAAACATATGTTATCCGTCCAGTAGACTTCAAATCCACTATGAACGGTATTTTGCCTAGAACCACACTAATTTTATGTATAAAACTGATTTAGAATGGTCTTTCTGAAACTTTCTTCTTCATTGCCGCGGTGTTATCATTAAGCTACTGTGCCGCGAAAACTGGCGATTACTCTGTTAGGTGTCAAACTGTATAGGTGTATTGAAGTAATGTGTCATGTATCATACGATAAGCTACAAGAATGTTAAGTTTCCAGTCTTATCTTTGTGTTAGTTGTCAAAACTAAATATAACTTAAACGAAAGTATAGGTAGATATTATCAATATTCTGAATAGAAACTAATAGACTGTAATGATGATAAATTGATACACCAAATCTTTTTTGGAACGCAATCCATCAATTTATTAATAAGCAATGACGTTAGAAAATTTATTTTCCGGCTGACAATTGATATAAAATATAAAATACTCATAGTTTTCGTCCAATACTCGTACTTTTTGTGAATACCTAATTACTGACTTATTAAAGAAAAACAACACCAAATAAATAAATAAAAATATATATCTTTGGACAATTTCACACAGCGCTATCTAGCCCCAAAGTAAGCAATTAATATGCTTGTGTTATGGGTGCTAGCTTAGCGGATATCCCAACTAATATTATAAATGCGAAAGTAACTCTGTCTGTCTGTCTGTCTGTCTGTCTGTCTGTTACGCTTTCCCGCTTAAACCTTGCAACCGATTTTGATGAAATTTGGCATAGAGATAGTTTGAGTCCCGGGAAAGAACATAGGATAGTTTTTATCCCGGTTTTTGAAACAGGGACGCGCGCGATAAAGTTTTTCTGTGACAGACAAAATTCCACGCGGGCGAAGCCGCGGGCGGAAAGCTAGTACTACATATATACTTTTTAAATACATACATAATTATACATAGTAACACCCAGACCGTGCTATGCTCGGAGTTTCCCTGCGTGATCGAATCAGAAATGAGGAGATCCGTAGGAGAACCAGAGTGACTGACATAGCCCGCAGAATCGCTAAAATCAAGTGGCAGTGGGCGGGGCACATAGCTCGAAGAGATGATGGCCGCTGGGGCAGAAAAGTTCTTGAGTGGCGACCACGAGCTGGAAGACGTAGCGTGGGCAGGCCTCCCACTAGGTGGACCGACGATCTGGTGAAGGTCGCGGGAAGTACCTGGATGCAAGCGGCGCAGGACCGGTCTTTGTGGAAATCCTTGGGGGAGGCCTTTGTCCAGCAGTGGACGTCTTTCGGCTGAAACGAACGAACACCCAGACCCGTCACAGAAATTAAAATTCATCATTTCAATTTCTGCCCGACCGGGAATCGAACCCGGGACCTCTCGGCATAGTAGTCCGTTTTAGTACCAAACGGCCGACGAATATATTATGTTTACACATTTAAATGTTTGTACTGACTACTAAGCGGGGGCCAAAACCACGATCTCTGGTCCGATTAGAGTGTGCACAATATTTTTTTTCTGTATATACCTAAAACACTAGCGGCCGTAGTTTTGCAAAATTTGAGACTCCTAGCACTTGTAGTTTCTGAGATTTTGTGATGAGTGAATGAGTCAAGTAACCTTTCGCTTTTATAATAGATATGAATCTACAAGAAGTGTGGTCTCTATAAATAACGGGTCGTCGGTCATTGAAAAATTGTCAGCTCCATCCTTTATTGAAAATTGTCTGCGTTTTTGCGAATGTTTGAAGATTCTCAGTAAGGAATTTAATTTAATTTTTTCATTTAAAACCCAGCTTTTATGAATTTAACTACTGAGATGTTCTAGGGATCTCATAATTAATTACAATTATTGTTCTACATGAATTTCGATGACTTTGTGCTCTACAAGTCATTTATTTTTGGCAAACAGGCTTTAAAAATCTGCTTTTTCCTGTAATGCTGATTTCGGCGCGCATGCGGATAGGAAAAATATGTATGAAACCAGCGGCCGCCCGCGACTTATTACGCGTGGATCCCGTTTTACCTACCCCTTCATCTAACTTACGCGGTTTAGATTTTTTCATACAAATTTTTTTTCCCGTTAACTCCCGTTCCTCTAACCCCTAACCCCTACTCTTCCCGCGGGTGTCGTAAGAGGCGACTTAGGGACTACACATCAAACAGAGAATGGGCAGCAGCGCTCTCTGAAAAACATCAATCTTTTAAACTGCGATCTCCAACCCGCCTGCCAAGCGTGGAGATTATGGCAAAACCCTCCACTATAGTGGAGGAGGCTCATAGTCCAGCAGTGGACTGTAAACGGCTGTTGATGATGAACTCCCGTTCCCGTGGGCATTTGTAACTAAGCTAAGATACCTGCATGCCAAATTTCAAGCATCTAACTTAAGCGATGTAGTATTTTCATACAAAAGGATTTTCCCGCTAATTCCCATTCCCGTGGGAATTTTGCAATATCCTGTTGTAACTAAGCTTTAAGTTTACTAAGATACCTGCATGCCAAATGGCAATGCCAGATTTTGTATGGAAGGTGGCGTCTTTTTTTTTTCGCTCGGCCGTCGACCAAACCTTATTTTTTTATTACAAAATAGTGTAATAAACCAAAATTACTATGACATGTATGTATACCTCTAAGTCTGAACTGAGTTACGAGCATTAGAAGTTGATGATTTTATATTCTAAACTAGCTGACCCGGCGAACTTTGTTCCGCCTTAATGGCAATAAATAAGCAGATTTTTTTTTATTTCGAACGGGATTAAAAGTATTCTATGTCCTTCTCCTGGCTCTAAACTACCTCCCTGACAATTTTCAGCTAAATCGGTTCAGCCGTTCTTGAGTTTTAAGTGGAGTAACTAACACGACTTTCTTTTATTGTATAAATAGATTTGCTTTCTGCGCTCAAGTTCTGTAAGAAATTGCAACAAAATAGTGACATTGTATGTGTAAACAAACAATACCATCCATTATAGGCTCCAGCCATCAGTGTGAAGCAGAATCAGCGCAATAAAAAAGACGCCAATTTCCGGCATTGTCTTTTCTTACAAAACTTGCGCGCAGAAAGCAAATCTAGTATGTAAAATCATCAACTTCTAATGCTCGTAACTCAGTTCAGACTGAGTATAGAGGTATACATGTCATAGTAAGTTTGGTTTATCACTATTTTGTAACCAAAAAAACATAGTTTGATCGATGGTCGCGCGAAAAAAAAAGACGCCAATTTCCGGCATTGTCTTTTCAAGCGTCTAACTTAAGCGGTTTAGATTTTTCATACAAAATAATTTTCTCGATAATTCCCGTTCTCGTGGGAATTCCTAAGTATACTATAACCTGCCCAGGAGTACGAAGAATAATTGTACCAAGTTTCGTTAAAATCCGTCAAGTAGTTTTTGTTTCGATAAGGAACATACAGACGGACAGACAGACAAACATTTTACTGATTGCATTTTTGGCATCAGTATCGATCACTAATCACCCCCTGATAGTTATTTGAAAATATATTTCATGTACAGAATATGACGTCTCTACATATTTATTATAAGTGTACAGGGTGTTAGGTAAATGGGTATATGAGCCGACTAGCCCATGTTAACATAGGCATATAAATGGTATGGTGAAGTCAGATATTTGATATCATGATTTTTTTTTTTAATTTTCAGGGCTAGTGTCGGCTCATATACCCATTTACCTAAAACCCTGTAGATAATGAAATGCGGGCAGCACCCGAGCAGACCAGATCCGCACGCGTGTTGAAATCCGCATGACAGCACAAAGGAACTTACGCGTCTCAGTATTACTTTAACCCTACAGGGTGTTAGGTAAATGGTATATACCGCCGACACCAGCCTATGTTTTTAAATTTTCATACAGAACAATATTTTAGAATCAGATTTGTATGAATTTTTTTTTTCAAAAATGATGATATTCTGACTTCACTGTACTATGTATTTAATATGCATATTGTTATGTTAACATAGGCTAGTGTCGGCTCTATAGACCATTTAGCTAACACCCTGTATAAATGGGCCAGTGTTAAGACCCTTGCAACCCTAGAATATTGCTGTGTCCACTTTGTTGTTCACTTACTACTTATAGGTGTACCAGAATCTCATGGCAAATAGGGAAAATAAACTTTGTTGAGAGCAATACTGGGGAAATTGGAATAAACGATCTTGATACTATTTAATTTTTTACTTTTATGACTTTAATATTAATGAACATGAAGTACGAATATACATTTTAGGTAGGTATGAGTATGAAGAATGTTGTTATAAATAAATCGTACCTATATTACTTAAAGTAACTAATTTTATTATGCACCATACTTTTAACTTATCACTTCATTCAGAACTAGAAAATGATTCTAAGAACTCCACTTGCATTTCTTGTTCTTCAATAGATGATCAAGATAAAGAGGTATTGTAAATAAATAAATTGTTCTTCCAACATTTCAATGGAGAAGTTTCCTGATGTTAAAAAAACTATATTTCTCTGAATGGGATTAAAATATATACCAAAACTAAAAAGACGGTGAAGTTTTTTTTTAAATCGATCTAGAAATGTCTGGGAAATTAATTATTTAAATTACCTACATACTTATTTTAGCGGTGCCGTTCTTTTTGTATAAATGGCCAGGTCTGGGATATTTAAAAAAAGGTTACAAAATTTTACTAAGAAAGAATCTTGAGTGACTTAAAAAAATAGAAATAGATTTAAAAAAATATGGATCTGTCAACAGCACTGGATCAGGGGTGATTTACTGTTTGTACCCCGAATGACTGTCGTGCGTGAACTCCTTCTGACGCAGTTGGGTAATAAGCTAAATGTATCAAACATTTCAGTCCAACTCACTGTCAACTCGACGGCGCGTTTAGAATCAAAGATTGACTTTGAATTATGCCTTATTTTACAATTCACATTGAAAACAATATGACTTACTTGAGCTTTTTCGACTTTTTCACAAAAATAACAAATAGTCAAGAAGAGATTACAAAATTTTTGCAGCGACTGACAGATTTCATAATTTTCTTTGACAGGTGACAATTAAACCATAGACAATTGCCATATGAAAAACACACTTTTCCAATATTTTTGTTTGCCATGATATTCTGGTACACCTATAATTAAAGTGCCCGGAGTGTAAGTGCTTCCTTGTTGATAAACCAAACTTCTACAGATACTGAAGACTAGCTCTATTATTGCTTTACCTATTCATAAGTTCGTAGTACCTCGTGACAGAGTATTAAAGTTTCGGCCAAACCAACGCGTGCAGCTCGCGTCGGCGATGACCATCACCGCGACCAATGACAGGACACGTTGATGTGAACTCCTCGCTTCAAATTCATACAAGACATCTAGAAAGAAAGAAAGAAGAAAGAAAAATTATTTATTTGACAACTTAAAAAAAAACAAAGGGCAATATAAAAATACAATTATGAAAAAAAAAGTACAAAGACAATGAAGAGAAAAAAGAAATGTTGCCAAAAAGGTTACCCACTCAGTATCATCTTGACAGTTGACATTTTACTGCCAAGTGCCAAGACACTGGTTTTCAGTGGGTACCTTGTACGCAGCATCTAATCGCCATCGCTATCGCGCACGTAGGCTGTACGTACGCGTTGGTTTGGTCGAACTTTAAGACTTGGGTAAGAGTCGGCAAGTAAAAGTCGGCAACGAAAAGTGGCTTATAAGCCAATCTATCATTCATAAATCGATCCTACAACTAAACCATAACTAAACTCATCAAAATTGCTTCGTCGATGCTAGATAAGATAACAGACATACAACAACAACCGTCATTTAGTCACAATAGTCCAGTCAATGAATGCCTTAAC